>NW_006797481.1:7595688-7613472 GCF_000442215.2 Lipotes vexillifer | reverse complement strand
CGGCCGCCTATTCTATTACGACCAGGGGCCTCCAACCCCTGCCAACAAGCCTGGGTTTAGGAAACAGCATCTCGGTGATGCATGCAAAGGGCACACATCCAAGGGAAACAGACGTGTTGGGGTCTACAGCCTCACACACAAAGGAGCGGATTGTGTTTGGACCAGATGGACTACAATTGCAGCATCTTTCTAAACTGCAGAAAGCAGAGAAAGCGCCACTTTGTCTCCAAACTTACACTGCTCTGAATGGCTAAGGAGAGGTGTCCAAAGAACAAACAGAGCAGGTGTCTACACCCGCGGGGCCAGGGCACCGGCAACACTCCTCTGGCCGTAACTCAGCACCTGACCGCGGTCTCTGGAGCCATGCCCAGCATTAGGATTTGAGAGCTAGAAGGACCACGGGCATTGGCTAGCACAGCTCCAGCCCCATTTTACAGCTGGGAAACTGAGGCCCAGCGAGGAAAGTGGCTCAAAGTCACACATGTCATTTGTCCCACTCTCAGTCCACGGTTCTTTCCACTCCCAGCCCCCCTTCCTAGGACCGTCTTCTTCTTTTTTTTTTTTTTTTAACAAATAAAATCCCATTTGGGCACAGATCATTTCACAGAAACAGGCACACACCGCATGAACCGCTGGTTCACTTACATCGCTCAGATGCAGCGCGTTGAGGCGGGCTCTGGTGAAATCGGGGTGGTCGGCGACCAGGGTGTATCTGTGCCGGGATTCGGCATCGCCTGACCTGTATAGGCGCTGCGCGGAAGAAGGCTCACAGTAAATGGGAAACTGCACTTGCTGCAGCCAAGGTGAAGGGGCCGGTTCCCATTCCTGCCCCTCCCACTCGAGTGACCCCGATACCCTCGCCCCAGGGCATAGAAGCCCACGGAGAGCATCCCTCCAGAAGCCACCCAGGAAGGGAGGGGCCCATGTGGCCAGGGTCAGGCGGGGTTGTTGTTGTTGTTGTTGTTTTTTAAGAAGATGTTGCGGGTAGGAGTTTATTAATTAATTTATTTATTTTTGGCTGCGTTGGGTCTTCGTTTCTGCGCGAGGCCTTTCTCTAGTTGTGGCGAGCGGGGGCCACTCTTCATCGCCGTGCGCGGGCCCCTCACTATGGCGGCCTCGCGGACTCTCTTGTTGCGGAGCACAGGCTCCAGATGCGCAGGCTCAGTAATTGTGGCTCACGGGCCTAGTCGCTCCGCCGCGGCATGTGGGATCCTCCCAGACCAGGGCTCGAACCCGTGTCCCCTGCATTGGCAGGCAGATTCTCAACCACTGCGCCACCAGGGAAGCCCCCGGGGTTGGTTTTAAATAAACCCTGCTTAAAATATTCATCAAGATTTGCTCCAAAAGCGTCACAAACCATCACCCTGGCTGGCTGTACCTGTGTGTTTCACAAACAGTAAAAGTGGGTGGATATTTCAGAGAATCTTTGCAACTGGGCATTGCTCAAGCTTTTTACTAGTGACAAGATGCCTCCAAACCTTTGCTACTTAACACTAATAGTAATGATAAAAAGACACAACAGCTAAAAAGTCTTAAATGCCTTAATATCTGTTCAGAAGTGTGAAGTTTTCACAGTCCACCCTGTGTCCCAAGAAGACACAATTTTAAAACTCAAATTTTATCTTAGTTGCTATTTTTAGGGCAGCGATCTAAGAATTGCAAACAATTTTAGGAAGTGGTTGAGTCTCATCCAGTTTTGGAGAGGAAATATAATATTTAATATTCCAACCCTTTCCCAAATTCAATTTGGGTTTTGCAAATGTGAACTGGTCAGTACAACATTTGGACTCTGTGAGCATGGGGCAGCTTTGTCAGTGTGCAAAATCCAATCCCTGGACAATTTCAGAGAAAAAAAAGTATATGTAACTTCCTATTCTTCGAAATTAATACAGGAGAGAGGAAATGGGGCTAAATCATACAGAGAGTAAAAGCAGAAAGAAGCTTTTGATACAGCCATTTTTTTTTCTTTTTTTCTAATTGGCTTATGTTAAGCTTTTAATTCCATTATCATTTATCAACAATTAAGATGTATCTGACCTAGTGTTTGGTAAGGGATCATCAATAATACTTAGTATTATTATTGTTATGATTATGAGTCAAACTAGAGACATGTATTGAGGACTTACTATGTTCCGATACTTGCCAAAAGCTTCATGTACTTTTATTTATTTAACCCTCATTTAATTCACTCAATCTTATGAAATCGTTGCTATTATTACCCTCCTTTCAAATAAGGGAACCGGAGTTAGAAGACATTAGAAAACTGACCCAAGATCGCCCGGGGAAGGGACAAAAGGTTTGCCCTCACATCTTAAGCGCTGACCACTGCACAGCACTACCCACTCCTGGGCCTGGGATGAGTGAAGAGAAAACACCCACCTCATTGCAATGCATGTAGCTGTTCTTGGCATGAACTAGGTCTGGAGAGTCAACCACCGTGGTGAATTTGATAGTGTCTGGTTTTTTACGGTATTTGGTCTATAAGAGAGGGACCAAGATTCTCATGAAACAATCAAACGCCATGCACTTTTCTGAGTGCAGCTTCACCCCATCTGCTCAGTACCAAATGTGCCAATGACATGATTGGAAAACACATCTCTCTTCTTGGTGGGCACCTCACCAGCACACGGAAGAGATCCAAGCTGCCCCTGTGATAAGGAACATTTTCCGGGTATTTACATTCTCGAAAAGAGAGGCTGCAAGATGCCATAGCTCATCACAATAAAGGAATTCAATAAAGGGAGGGATCCAGCAACAAGGTGGTCCTGCTCAGACACTATAAAAGTAGGTTCTGTTATTAAGGAACTGAAGAAAGCAGTGGCACCCTCAACGAGCTCCCAGGGCAAGAATCTCTAGGTCATCAATATGGCGGGGAGTTCAGTGAACGTAACCATCTCTGTGCAACTTTTAACAGCCTCTGAAGTCAGACGACCCCAAGACACTGGACTCTGTGAGTAAACTCAGGAGATGGGTGGCGAACCCTCTCCCTGCCTCCCCAAAAATAATGGGCCAGCTTAGATCACAATTGTACATTAACGCCTCTCTTGAGAATCTTCTAATGCGTCACCCCTCTTTCACTGCTCGACTGGAACATGCCTTTAACTCCCCAGCACGTGAATTCACTGGGAGGGAAATCGTGTTCTGTCTTGGGATTTGGCTGCAAATGGCCCCAGAGAAATATCAGGAGTCCAGTGGCCATGGGGCCCTCTTGGGATCTCCAGTCCATCTGCAGTTTCCCTCGTCAGGAGGAAATAAACGCCAGGTTGCGTCTGTGCTAGAGTCAGATTAATGGTACCTCGCTGATGAGCTCTCCGGCTTTCTTTGCACTCTCTATCTGTGGGGAACTCAGCGCCAGCCATCCTGTCCCCTTCATGCCCATCAGGTCTGATCTGTAGTGCAACTGCAGGAAGAAAATCATTGGCTTTTATCAGGAGAGGGTCGAAGACTGTGGGGCATTTGTAAAAATGCTTCATCGCAACATTTCAACATCTTCATTCAGGTGCGTTCTGCATGTCATCGAGTCAAACTGTTTGAGTTTGTGCACTCTGTCCAGAATCAAATAACGGGTCCAGTGTACCATACAGGAAGGTCCCACCCATAAACTGGCTGGGTTTGAAGCAGAAGGTACTGACCTGCGGGAATGATCCCTAAGAACGACCTGAGATATACACCCCAGCCCCCACACATCAGCCCCCATCATTTTGTTTCATTCTGGCAGTGAGGCGATTGACCGCCTGCCTAAACAGAAACGTTTTTATACACTTTCAGTTGATCAAAGGGCTTTGAGCTCTGGATCAAACCTGCTGTGACTCAGAGCAAATCACTGTACCAAAATGTGACTCAGTTTCTCTCTGTGATACCTGAAGGTCATGACAACCCCTCTGTTCTCATGAAAACACCTGAGAGTCCTGAGGGGTAAAAGCCACTCTATGTGTTAGATTTGTTTTTTTCTTGCGGTGGTGGGGGGAGGGGAAGACGATTATAGCAGGACTCTCAAAACCGGAACAAACCCGGCTACACCTGGTGAATGGCGTGCAAGCCATTTTAATCCTTCTGTGCCTCGGTTTACCCCTTCTCCTACTTCTACTCATGATGTGCTTATATTGCACAAATGGGCTTAAGCTTTATCCACCTTCTTCCTTTTAAGGACTCAAAAGATCAGGAGTACAGCATCAATTCTGGGGAGAAAATAGTAAGTGCTGTTTTAAGACAATGGGTCCGTAGTAGGTACTGAACATGTAACTTGCAGCCTTTAACACCTGTGTATATAAAAGGGAAACTTAAGGCATCAGATGAACTCAGTTTTGACATTTTCGAAACAAAACAAAAGACAGTGGGTCTGATTGGGAGTCTCCTAAAATGTTAAATCTAATTACCATTCTTTGATCTGCCCACCATTACCTACGATGAGACAGTTGCTTTTCTTCCTCTCCGTACGGAAATTAGGCATTTTTAAAGGTGGAAAGAGACTCTCTAAGGAAATCTGAAATTTGGATCTCAACGAAGTTGCTAGCCTTTCTCTAATTTAGATATAAGCTCTGCTGTAACGCAAAACACCCACTCCTGAAATCAGCCTTTTCGGCCTTTTTAGTTTTCTTTCATTTCAGGAATCACAGTGCCCCTCACAGCTGGCCTCAAAGAGGGTCCGTTTCTGATCTACTGTCTGCTGGTTAAGGCCCCTGTGCAAATTCCACTCTGCTTTCCAACTGGTGCAGGGAGACATCACTCAGGTCCCAGAGCACGTTTCAAAACCCCATGTCAGTGAGATTGCTTTTTATACCGCGATCTTTCAGTCTACACCGGCAAAGCTTTTGCCTTCCACTCTGATAAAGAACAGAGAAAATTGGATAAATTTCTAAGTTAGAGAGAATCATCCTACAGGGCCTCTTCACAGCCAGGCCTTGCTCCTTTCATAAGTGAGATGAAGCGGGGGAGCACGCTTTCAACTTGCCTTTTGTGGAGCTGAACAGTGCGAGCGCAGGTGAGTCAGAAGGCAAGATGCAGGTTCCCCAAAGATCTGACTGCGCCTTAGACTCTCTTATAAATGAATTGTCTATTGATATTTCTGCTCCCAGCCCAGCTTTGACTATTCACGCAGACCCTAAAAACAACACGCCTGCCCCAGACTTCACGATAAAACAGGGAGAGAGAGCAGGGGAGTCGAGGAGAATCGGCCCAAAGACGGTTTCAAAGAAGGATTCTAAGATAACAAGAGACCTTCTCAGGATGCCCAGCTGAACTTGGCTTCCCCACATGGCAGCCTCACTATCTGCCCTTGTATATATGAAGGCCTAGAAGCCACCTTCAGAGTCCCACGTGGGGTTTCCTGGCACCCCTATCCTGGAGCACAGTGTGGCAGACGCAGGAGCTGCAGCGTTCAGCCCCTGAGTTCTAACAGGAATGACATAAGCAGAGGCACCCAGGAGGTGGCCAGGGGAAGCGGTATATTCGTCGTATTAATAAGAATCACCATAACCACTACCTTGCTACCTTGCATAGGGTGTGGTTTGCTTTAGACTCATTATCTCATTCAGTGCTTGCGCCATTCTCAAAGGACGAGCTCTTATTCCCATCTACAGAACAATGTCGGGGTTTAAATGTCTGTTCGGATTCTCAGAAGAGTTACCAGCTGCTGTCCTGTGGGGATGCTGCATGGGTGGTCCTTAAGAGAACGCTCGGGAGCCAGGGCACCTGGGTTCCTAATCTAGCCACCAGGGGGAGCCAGAGAGCACTGAACCCAGAGTCGGGAGCCCAGAGCCCCACTTTGCCTCTCACTAGCCGTATGGTCTTGAGCAAATCATTTCCCTGCCAGCCTATGACCCTAAGCAAGTTACTGAAGGTTGCAGGTGCCTTAGTCACCGCAACTGTAAAAATGGGAGTAAAGCCAGTACTTACCTAGATACTACATGACATGGTTCGCGCAAGATATTTAAACAAACGCCTGACCCAGGATAAGCATTCCATACTTTTTGGGTATTGTTATTGTTGTTGTTATTTGTGATGGTGGGGAAACTGAAGCTAGGAGAGCTTAAGGAGTCTCCTGAGGCCGGGTAGCCATAAAGGGCCGGGCCAGGACTGTCCCCTTGACTGTCCCTGTGCTTTGCAGGATGCCCTGCAGCCCCCGCGTGAGATCACGGAGGGGAGTGTGCACTGGCAGATTGGGAAATACTAAGAGGTGACTGAACCAGCACCGATTCGTGGTGGAGCGTGGCCTGGGCGGAGCACACGTCTCAGGTACATCCCTGAGGTTAGCGTGACTTAAGCAATCACGGCCCTGAGGACCTTCTATCCCACAGCATTCTTTCCGGCCTGGGTGGAAGAGGACAGGAGAAATGGCTGAAGGCTACTGAGGGCTACTGTTCCTACCCTAGATTCTGCTGAACTGAGTGAGCTCATATTGAGCCTTTGTCTCCTTTTCGCTATAACATAACCACATGGAACTGGATTTTCAGCAATGACTCTGAGAAGACTAAAGCCTCAGAACCATCTGTGGACAAACGGTGCGGGTCTACTGTTCACAGCATCTTAGAGCCCAAGACCCCCCAGTTTAAACCTGTTGTGCATGAAGCACAACACAGTCATTTTCCAATTAGGCGATAATTTCTCAGCACACAACACTCTTTTTGATTTTTTTTTTTTTTTTTTTTTTTTTTTTTTTTTTTTTTTTTTTTTTTTTTTTTTTTTAGGGGAAAGCGCGAACACAGTCCCCCACTACCACAACTTATGCAGTCGAGTTTCCCACATTTGGGGAAATCGCAGGGGTCAGCACATCCGGAGTGCAATGGATAAGCCTCGCCCTGGGAAAGCCACCTTCGTGATCATGGTATCTCCCCTGCCAGATAAGTATACAACACTCTAATACATATCCCATTTGGTAAAATGTCAGTCTAAGATTGATGACTAGCGTTTCTTGGGAAGGATCCTCTGTCTTAGTTTGTTCGTCCTCTTCGGCTTTTTTTTTTTTTCTTTTTTTTTTAGTGTTAAAATATCCTTTCATTTCAGAAGTAACAGTGATGTAAATGGTAGTCTGAGGTAGGGTTTGGTTTTTGGTATTGTTCCTTACTTAGTTAAATAGCCTGACATTATGTTGATGCCAGCATTTTAAAAGACATTAATCTATGAATCCTGAAATCTGAGATCACCAATTAAATCAAACCTCTTTGCTTTTCCAGTGGAGACATGGAGGCCTAGAAAGCCAAGTGACCGCGGAAGGACTGCCAGTGAGTGACGAAGCTGGGCTTCCAGCTTGGCCCCCGACCTCTCCCCGGTGGCCTCTGTAACTTCCTCAGGACCTGTCCTGTCCCAGGAGGTTTCTCTTCTCCCCAGGAATAGGCCACCGACAAGAGGGTCCCGGGCTGGGCACCAAGTCATGCTATGAGTTCTTCTTGGACCTCAGGGTGGCCTTCTAGCAAGCGGAAGGCTTTCTAGGTGGGTCCTGGGCTGTGCTTCAGTGACCACGTGCCCTGAGTGGGGACCGATAAACTCACCCTGTTCTACACACGCTGGTTGGTGCCCAACACGATACTGCAGTTCCAGCAAATCTCGAGGCATAATTAGATGACCCTGACGTTCATTCAATCACATCATCGTCACAATTAATCATCCATTAGGTGTTTACAACACTCTGCCTGTGCAATATAACTAAACTAGAAGCAGCCGCTTCTCTGAAGGCCACCAGAGTCGGAAGCCTTGGTGGAGAACATAGTCTGAAATGCTCACACCTACTGGTGTGTTCCTACAGACAAGGCACCATGCTCAGTGCATCATATAGAACAGCCCTCAACTGAGAACCGGGTTCTCAGTCGGGTGCAGATTTGTCTCCCGGTGCATTTGGCAATATTTGGAGACATTTTTGATTGTCACGCTTAGGGGGTGCTGTGGGATGTAGAGGGTAGAGGCCAGGGACACTGCAGTGCACAGGACAGGCCCCCACGACAAAGCATCCAGCCCCACATGTCAAAAGCGCCTGAGCTGGGAAACCCTGATATGGATGATAAGGACTGATGTGACCACAGTCCCATGAGTTCTGCTCTAACATGAGAGTGCCTTCCTCCTAGGGGAGCCGTGGGGCTGGAGAGACGATGCACGGACGCCCGCGTGGTGCAGAGCCTGCCACGTGCACGCGCCCGGTAAGTGCTGACCGTGACCACATTTTCACTGCGGCCCCGGCCCGGCTGAGGGAGCCGAGGCTTGGAGGGGCCTGGGACTGACCTCCAGAGCCTTCCACCACGGGGGCAGTGGCTGGCGCTACCCAGCTACAGGCTTGATGACCTTGCGTGGGCCAGAACCTCCTCTCTCTGGGCCTCAGGGTCCACACCTGCATCATAGGAAGCGTGACTCCCCTGCACCAGATGGCGGGAGGGTTGGGAGTGTGGGCTCTGGAGCCAGTCCTGCCTCGGCCCCTCCCACATGACCTCGCCTGTGAAACAGGAACAGCAATGGCCCCCGCCCCCAAGTGCAGTAGCGAGGGTGCCGCTACTGGCAAAGCAGCCAGTGAGTGTCAGCTCTGGGGGCAATTCTTCTCTTCGCCTCACCGCCACGCCTACTGCGCACAGTCCAGCCCTGAGCCTCTGTCTCGGACCCCATCCCCATCACCTACGACATCCTCTGCACCCACCCACACACTTGCTTCACTCCAGCCTCCAATATGCTGAGGCTGCTGCCACTCAGGGGCTTTGTTCAAATGTCACTTTTGCAGTGAGAACTACCCTGACCCCCATTTTAAGTCGCACGCACACACTCACACCCCCCTACCCAACTTCCCTGCTCTGTTGGTCTCCATCTGGCATACTACACGCCTCACTTATACTTTATGTCCCTCCCACAGAACGGAAGCTCCATGACCCCGGGAGTTTTTAGACTCTTTTGTTGACTGCTGTATCCCCAGGGCCTTGAGGGATGCCTGCTACATAGTAGGTGCTCAACAAATATCTGTTGATTGATTGAATAATTCCAACCTAGATGGCACAGACCAAGCAAATCATTTGGGGGATCCGAAAGGCTAAGGAAGAAGCAGAGATTTACACGCAGGCCTGGTGGGAGGAGGAAGGTCGGGGACTGATGTGTGATCCACGGACCCCACCCTACCTCACTCTGCAGGGCGTGAGCCTTCTTGGCCCAGGCCATCTTCAGGTCCTCGGGCAGTGCCGTGAATTCGTGGCACTGTGTCCTGTAGTCGCGGTCGCTGGCCAGGGCCTGGGCCTTCCTGGCGTGGACCAGGGGCACCATGTCCATGGGCAGGTGGCACTGGGCTCTGTTGCCCACCGCCTCCCTCCTGTACTGAAGCTCACTCTGCAGCCGGCCCATCCGCTGGCAGTGCTGGAGCCGGGGGTCGTCTCTCACACTCTGGGCCCCGATCAGCCTCCCTCGCTCCTTCACAAAGTCGTGCCTGTAGAGAAACTGGAAGCGGGGGACCAGGCGGTCAGGGGCTGGCATTTGGGACGCTTACATTCCGTCTATGCATTTTCCTTGAAGACTGTAAGAAAATCACCTGTTCTTACACTAGGAGGAGATGATTATAAGAAAAACCACAGTGAGGCTGGCCTGAGAGCACGGCTTCCTCCCTGGGGGAGGAACAGTGGAAAACACTGCTCCCTTCCTCCCATCTAATTAAAACCAGATCCTTAGAACCAAAGTGAGGGGCCCACTCCCCTTACTTGTCCTGTGCCCAGAAGGAATTTATCAAAAAGGGTAAAAGAGAAACTTGTGCTTTATCCCCTTGCACTTGGCAAAACATCAAACCCCAAAGGCAGGATCCGTTTATTTGAAGTCTACATTTTCTGCGATTTGTTTGTGGGAAACAGAAAGTCACCTTCATGTCCCAAAGCTATGGATGTGCTATCAACAGAGTGGCTGAAACACAGCTGAAAATCCTACCGCCGACGCGGGAAACTAGAGAGCCGAATCACAATTTCTACTGCGAGTTCTCTTTCTAATTCTGGGTGGAGTTAGAAAACAGACAGCTCACACATTACGGGGAGATCGTTGCCTAGACACTGCAGTTAGAAATAAATCGTAAGCTTCTTCCTGCTAGAGACTTTTGCCTGCATTTAGCTTCTGATTAACAGGGCCTTTCTTTCCCTCTCTCCGTCAAAGAATCTCATTCATAACTAATATATTCTGCAGGTGACATCCTGTCTCACATGGTGATAGATTTGCTTTAATTCAGGAAAATCAGCCGTAGACATTGTTTTACATGAAGTTAACAGAAATTAGGCCGGATGGAAGGTCATATCATTCAACTCACATCACTGGCTATATCTCCAGAGAGCCGAGCCGCCTGGAAGGGGAGGGCGTCTATTGTCAGCTTGTAGCCTTGAACACGGAGATTCCGCCAAGACTCCTTGTATTTTGCCTACGGTAGGAACACATGTAGATCTTCTTTTAAAAAAAAAATTACCTGACTCAAAGAACAAATGCTACCCACTTTTATTTGCAGTGTGGTGTTCCAGAATCAATTCCTGACAAACAAAAGCTTTCGATTTTGCAAAGAAAATCTCATTAGCACCCTCTCGGAAGTGGGCTCTGACGCGTAGGTATCAACACATCTGTGTAAGGTATATTTAACATGAGTGTCAACAAGATATATTGTTTAAAGTTTCCGTGAAAGTCACCAGGGTCACTGTTAGGTCCCATCACAGACACAGACACATGTGGCCTTGGAGCACATCTCAACCTCAGCAATGGGAAAGGCTTACATCACTCAGGTTGGCTGCGTTTGTTTTCGCTCGGACAAACTCGGGCAGGCCCAGGGTCATTGTGTACTGGTGTCTCACGTCCTCGCCTGCTGCTTTATAGAGGCGCTGGGCAGGAAAAGAAAAAGAAAAGGCAAGAAGGTAAGTGCTGTGCATTTCTGCAGGGCTGGAGTTCCCTCCTTTGCAATTGGGAAATACGTTTGTAAAAGGCCATTCGCTGTGTCACGGGTACACCTTCAGCCTGGAGGAGATGTCTTTTTGCAGTAGAGATAGTCCTTCATGAGTCAAATTGAGTGCTGTGAAAGGAATGGGGAAGAAACTGCAAGTTGCTTGTGATGGGGTTCAGGACACGTTACCCCAAAATATGGTACCTTGGCATAGTGCGTATTTTAAGCCGAAAGAATCTGGAAGCAGCAGGAGATGGAAGACCTCTCTCTGACCTTCCCCCCTCCTGTGGGAGCTGCCCTCCCCCTGACACAGGGAAGGAGCAAGCTCATCTCTGACCTCGGAAGGACCGAGAGGCATTTGAGCAAACAGACCTCGCTATGTGTCCCCCAGTTCCCTGCCCTTAGCTCACCCGCTTTTGCCCTACACATTTTCCCACGACTGTCCACTCTCCATCAAACCTAGAATAAAAACGCTCAGGTTTAACCGTCCTCTCCCTCCTGGTCTCCATTTCCTTGTGAAGACTCCTGCACCACCTAAAGCTTATGTTACATATATTTGTATGCTTTTCTCTTGTTAATCTATCTTTTGTTACAGAGCCCCAGCCAACAACCTGAGATGGGTAAAAGAAAAGATATTTTTTCCCTTCCCTATACTTTGCTCAATAATAGGCCGAGGGAAGAAAAACACCTTTAAGAATATATTATCATGCTTCTTCCCATTGCAGACTTTTTTTTTTTTTTTTTTGCTGAGGACACAGTGTAAAGACAATACTAAGATCTGGGAAATTTAGGAGAAGCTCTGCTAGTTGGAAGGGAGGTTCGCAAACCCCAGTCTGCATCCTTTACTAAAATCCCGGGATCCTCCCGTGGGCAGACTCACACCACTGCTGCGCTGCACGGCCTCAGCCGTTGTGAAAACATCTGCTCTCGTGATTAGAACTGGGTCTGTGGTTTCTGAGTCCTCCAGGGCCAGAGGCCACTGCAGGAGGCACTGTTACCCCTCGGCACCCCAATCACAAAGCAGGCAAGAAGGGTTCAGTGGGAATTTTAACTCGATCATGTCACGCTACAGAGCCCTTTGGATGTTCTTATCCCGAGCTTGGAACTAGTGTGTAAATACCCAAATCTCCACTGACTTCGAAAAGTGAGAGTCAGAAGGAGAATTTTAAAAGCGAAATTTCATTCTCTGCCAAGCTCACTCGATATTTCAAACTTGTCAGAGGGCCACTAAGAAGAAGTGGGGCTGGAATGATGATTTTGTGGAGTGAGATTCTTTCCCCTGGGACCCACCCCTCTGCTAGAATATTAAAGTGATCATTGGGTAAGTGGTGAGTGAGAAGAGGAAGCAGAGAACCAAGAAGCTTGGCAAACATCACACTGTATCACTGTCCCCGGACAACCACAAATCCTTCCCATCATCATCATCAGAATGACAGTGGAGAAATGATTAGCCAATATCTGCCCAGCTAGAACAGACGAATGACAGACCAGCACATCTCCAACTTTAATGTGCAAAGGAAACCCATGAGGATCTTGTTAGATGACCGTGTGGATTCGGTGGGTCCGGGGTGGGGCCCGAGGTTTGGTATTTCTAACAAGCTCCCAGGGGATGCTGATGCTGTCGGTCCGTGACCACATTTGGGGGGCGAGACGACAGACTAAACCAGATTTCTTCCTGGGCCTTTTTTCCTTCTGGCAACGGTTGAGGCTCTGTCTAATGACATTGTTTTCTTTCCATGCAAACACCCATCGTTCCCGCGACCCCCCCCCCCGCCAATCCCACAAATATTCACACATATTCTTTAGCAATCCAGCAGTTTTTAAAAAGCCCATCCCAAAGCCATCCGAAGCTTTTACCTCGTTTGTAATCTGGTTGCTGAGTTTTGCATGAGTGAGGCTGGGAGTGTCTGTCACGGCCGTGTACTTGAATGACTGGGGACACTGACGATATTTACTCTGAGCTCACACACAAGAGGCAATAAGAAGACAAGGTAAGATGCAAAAGCAGCAGAAAAACGAGCTCATTAAGCACTAGCTAGAAAACCTCGTTTTGCAAAGGCTGCTAGTCTGTGGCCCAGAATCCAGTCCGTCCCCTGCTCTTGTGACCTCAGAACCCAGTGGGATGAAGAAGCAGAGAGGAGAGGACGGATGGAATCAGATACTTATCAATGGGAAAGGGAGATCTAGCCCTTTGCTACGAATGTGAACACGACTATAGAAATTCACGTTATGGGCTTCCCTGGTGGCGCAGTGCTTGAGAGTCCGCCTGCCGATGCAGAAGACGCGGGTTCGTGCCCCGTTTCGGGAAGACACAGTTGATACATTGATAATTGGCCTTTTACCCATCCTTTATTTGGCTACAGATATATGTTTAGCTCTTCTAGCTCCTATTAAATCTTGGACAACTACAACCTAGGAGATTTAAGGAAGAAAAGAAATGTGGATCTACTTCTGTGTGCAGCAGCTGTGGTTTTCACCTACACCAGTCACTTTGCCATTGTTTGCTGAGCCCAAACACCGTCTGTCCGCCTGCCGATGCAGGAGACGCGGGTTCGTGCCCCGTTTCGGGAAGATCCCACATGCCGCGGAGCGGCTGGGCCCGTGAGCCATGGCCACTGAGCCTGCGCGTCCGGAGCCTGTGCTCCGCAAATGGGAGAGGCCACAACAGTGAGAGGCCCGCATAACGCAAGGAAAAAAAAAAAAAAAAGAAATTCACGTTTTGCTCCCAAATTTCCTTTGCTCGCTGGAAACCCTGGGCTCCTCAGCTTTGGGGGGTTACCAGAAACAACCGTGCAGCTTAAAATAATCCACATGCCTGCACGCCACCCCAGGGGATGGGATTCAGTAAATCGTCAGTGGGCTCTGTACTTTTTTTAAGTTCCAAAGGGGATCCTGATGCACCATGAGGTTTAGAAACCACTCGCTTTAGAGATTTCACTGGAAAAGCAAAGCACAAAATTAAATCTCAACTCCCACAGTGAGGCCAATTCCGCTTGCTCAGAGCTTCTAATCAATGCGTAAGCCATTCTGAGGCACCCAGGCTGGATGCTGACGGCCTTTTGCTTGCAGTGCCTTCCATTATGCCTATCTACCGTGAATGGAAATCCCAGAGCCCTCCCAGGGGTGGGCAAGATTCCTCAGGAGTTCAAAGAGCTTAGAATTCCAGACTTTGGTCACTTACCAAGAAGTTATCACCAAGCTTATAGCAACCATTTCGTATACAGCTGCCAGAGAAGCACAGGGCTTAGATCAGTGCTGACCCTCACAAAAACTGAGAGAGGTCTGAGCATTCCCATTTGACTGATTAAGAGGTTGAGGCTCAGAGAGGGCAGGTGACTGGCTTGAGGTCACACAGCAAATGAGTACTGGCCTGGAATTTCAGTCACTACATGTGTCTCCAAAGCCCGCCCTCTTTTCATTGTACCACAAGCCACTCTTCAAAGGGACCCTAGGAAAGTACATCTTAGGATCCAGCAAATAATTCTTATATGTTAATATAGGAACTGGCTCGAGATCTGCAAAGCTGTCTTAAATGGCATCCAGTCTGGATGGAGAAGGGAGTAAGGAGAGAGGCTGGGTGAGCTGCCACTGCTAACAGTGTAGCATCTAACTGGCTTCAGTAAGAAATAAACAGATTGTTGTGTAACCTCTACCGTGGAATATACTGGACACCCCCAACCTGTCCTGGGTCTCTGGTTACCTCACTGATGAGTTCAGATGCCCTCTTTCTCCCTTCGATGTCTAACGTGCCTGGAATGACACAGGCAACGCCTCGCATGAAGTTCAGGTCCGACCGGTACAAATTCTACAAGGAACAACACGAGGAATCAGAAAAGCCAAGCTCGCAGAATGAGGAAGGACCCACGACAGACAGCATCATAATTAGAACTCAAGGCCAAGGCAGTCTCTCCAGATACATCACACTCAGCAAACACACACACGCTCCTTACTTAAATGCTCATTAGGGAAACAAAAATGTAGGTCAGAAGAAAATAATTCTGCTGTCACTTGTCTCCGTAGCTGTTAGAGGGATGCTTGGCGGATTTTTATTTTAATGTGGGCTATCAAAAAATAAACGCTGGAGAGGATTGTGGTTAGAAAGTCAGCTGTCTTGGGGCAAATGTGGAAATGGTTTAATGGGTCTTCAAAACAAAACCCAGCAGCAGAAGGCGGCATTAATTAATCATGGGTTAAGAAAGAACTAATAAGTGAATCCAGAATAATCTGGCAAAGGCCCGAGTCTGTGTGCGTGGAGGTGGTGTGTATACCTGAGGGGTCTGGGCTGACAGTTTAAAGGGGGCCCCAAGTTCACTCCCCTTCGGCCACCGAGGCGCCCCCGTGCGTGCCGCCTTCCAATTGCTATGGCAACGAGAGGCAGGGGAAGCCAGGGCTCTGCTCAAGTGACAAACGGGCCCCTGAGCTGAGCGTGGCTGCTCCCTCGTTCCTCCACCTGCTGTCGGGTTCCTGACAGTTTATGTCACTTAGTAAACGCTGTACACAGGCGGAAAATTCCAGTGGACAACAGTAACCCGGATCTGAGCACCGCTCAGCTCTCAGGCTCTGCCAAACCAGAAAGCAGGTTTTGGTGGGGAGGGGGGGGCGTTTTATTTTCCAGCAGAGGCCCGTTACTTGCAAATCTCCCGGCACGGAAACGTAACAAGCTGGGAGACGAGGCGAGTACCAAAAAGGCTGCTGCTGCCTGTTGGGAAGACACATTCTGTATCTCCTTGGGAGTGAGGAAATCCTCCAACGCTCCCGGGCCTGCCTGCTTCAGAAAACAGGTGGCATGAGCTAGAAATGTCCTCACTGGGGTGGGGTGGGGGGGCGTGAAGGCCTCCAAGACTCCTTGGGAGGACTCAGGAAGGGTCTCTGGGACCCTTATTTCCCTGCCCTCTGCCCAACACTCTCCTCTGCCTGAAGTGGGTCAGTTCCAAAGGGGCTCTGAGCAACTCTCCCAGCAGATCTCAGGCCTCTTCCGAAGTTGGGTGGCCCGGGAACATATGATGCACCAAGAAGAACCCCCAGCTCAAGCTGGGGCCAGAGGCAACACCGTTGGCAAGTCCTGAACATGCAAAACCATGAGCCTTGAAAGCATCTGCCTTGGACACCATCCAAGTCCCAGCACCCACTTTCTCATTTATAGTTTTCTGATCTGGCACGAGCTATTTAACTTCTTTGAGACTCACTATAGCTTCTCTGTAAAATGGGGATAAAGAGTGCCGATATAGGGTTATTTGGAGGATTAAATGAGATAATGCCTGAAAACACAATGCTCGGAATTCAGCAGAAGTACTCAATGAACTGCTGTTGTTGCTGTTAACAGATCTGTGCAATTGTGCTCATGAAGAGCTAGGCAGGAACAAGCAGGGCAGGTGCTTTAAAAGAAAGCCCAGGTACGGGATTCCTCTTCTCTGGAAGCCCCACTGAGCCACCAGCAGTTTGTGGGTCACTGCCTCATGGTCAAATTGAAGAGGAAAGGAGCCTGGAGAGACTGGCCCGGTCTCCTTACCTCACTCTGCAACTTGTGAGCTTTCTTGGCACAGCTGAGCCTCAGGTCCTCGGCCAAGGAAGTATACTGGGGGAGTGGGTGTCTGTAGTCCTGGTCGCTGGCCAGGGTCTGAGCCTGCTTGGCATGCACCAGTGTTACCATGTCCAATGGCAGATGGAACTGTGCCTTTGAGTGTTCAAAGTCTTTCCTGTAATTCACCTAGATGGGCAGACAGATCAATAGCAGCTATTTCAAAGCCGCCATTTGCATCAGGACCATGAGGGAGAGCAATGCGACGTGATTGTCCCAGGTGAGCCCAGGAGGCTTTCCTGGCAGGGCCAGTGCTCCTTTCTTGCAGTGACTGGCTTAACAAGCAGGGCTCGTCTCCAGGTCCTGCCACTCACCGTCTCCAGCTCTTGGATGATCAAGGCCCATGGTTCCCCTACTTGGGGAAAATACGGAAGTTCAAGGGGCAGATATAATGTCAGCGGTTCCCTTGCTCAAGTCCTTAGATCTTCCCATTTGCCAGAGGCAAGAAGACACATGGCTAAGCCACCGCCTGCTCCACACGCTTTCTCCCCATCACCCTCTCAAGTTCACACTGAGACACCAGGGGTTCTCCTCTCACGCTAGGTAACAGAGAGTTTCTTCAAACATCAGATGCCATCCCAGTAAATCTGGGAGCCAGGAGCAGTGGGCAGATGCTTGAAAAGCCGGTACTGAGGGGTGGGTATTCCCAAGAGCCCAACATGCATCCTGAGGGAGGAAGGGAGAGGCCCATATCCAGACCTCAAGCTCTGCCCCGGTCCTCGGAGGAGCGTTTGAAGGTCCACAAAGCTCACTCTGGGCTTTCTGGGGAGTCAGATGCATAAGCGCCGCCTCTCCCTCCACCCTTCCCACTGCCCTCCAAGCTCCAGCCACTCGTCCCTAACCTCCCACCCCCACCTCCGTGCACCCTCCCCACCCCTAGCATACAGCCAGGGACAATTCATGTCCAATCCCGCCCCAGTACCGAAAGCGGAGAGAAGTGTTAGAAACAGGGAAACTGAGGCAGAGAACAAAAGAGACGAGAACGTGTGAAACTGTGGAAAGAGCACGCGATGGCGAGCTAGCTGCACGTTCTAGTCTGGCCCTTGAAAGCTGACCTTGGGCAAGGGATTGAGACACTCAGAGTCTAGGTTTCCTTATCAGTAACCAGGATGAACAAGTGATGCTCCTAGAAATAAGTTGATGATTAAATGAGACACTGCATGTAAAATGTTTAGTCCTCTGCTACATGTTGGACACATATTCGATTTCATCACAGCCATTAGCCAACGCACGTATGGGCAAGGAGATACTGTATACACACATGTGCCAGCATCCAGGGGATCAAATCAAGGGGTACAAACTCAGATGCCACCAGAGGCCAGACAGGTAGCATAAATGAGTGAAG
>NW_006797481.1:7595084-7595678 GCF_000442215.2 Lipotes vexillifer | reverse complement strand
GGGGGGAGGAGGGGTTGGCTGCATGACTAGGAGAGTACAGATCCCTTCTAAATGGGGCTCTCAGTAATCAACTTCAACAGTAGCCTTGAGGAATCCAGGTGTGGCTTCTGCACAGAAGTCTAAAACTTTGACGTAAAGTTTTCCGTTTTGCAAGGTTTGCAATTAATTCGCTCTGCAGACCCAACAGAACACCTCTGCGGTCCAAATCCAGCCCACAGGCCCCCGTGTGTGGTCACTGGTCAAAATCCTAGAATGTCCAGCCTGGAAGGGAGCTAAGGGGTCAAGTAGTCCTATCTCTCACTTGACTGAGGAAGAACCTGAAGCCCAGAGGGGCCAAGGGACCTGACCACGCCACCTAGCTAGCTAGGACAGAGCCAATACCCTCAACCGGAAGGACACGGGATATCTGTCGGCTGTGCGTCATTAGGTGGGGGGCCCCCAGCTCCACTGCGTTCTCTCCCACTTACTTGGCTCTGCAGAGAGCTCGCGTACACTGAATGCGCAAGGCTGATATCATCTTCCAAGCTCCGGGAGCCGAGCATCTGCCCTTTCATTTTCTCAAATGCCTCTTTGTATTTGTACTAAAGGGAAAGA
>NW_006797481.1:7550006-7594945 GCF_000442215.2 Lipotes vexillifer | reverse complement strand
GGGAAAGAGAGCGGGAGAGAGTAACAGCTCGGGGACAAGGGACACGGAATGGAAGAGGTGGGTATTGGGTGAAAATGTTTTGTTCTTTTGACAGTAACTGGGTGAGTTAAAAGAAAAGGCGCGGGAGTCGTCAAAAGGCCTATTCTTTCATATGCAAGCCTCCCAATGACTAAAGGGCTGGGATATGAAATGGCAGGACATGAGAGCGCTTGGGCCGCCCACGCTGGAGGAAGGTGGGTACATTGTTAACAGTCTCTTCACGTGGACTTGCTTTAGGAAAGCGCTTGGTGGAGGGTGCATTTCATCTGCCGGGGGTCCATATTTACAGTCCAGCATCAGCTTTGTACCCTGGCTGGGGGATTTTTGCTGTTGTTGTAAGGCATGTTCCTTCTCACAGTCAGTTGGGAGGGCAGAGGATGTTATCCACAGGCAAAAGAAGGCAGGGGTTAGGGGCAAAGGGAATAAAAATTGGTGAGTATTAACCATTGTCCTAGGAATGGAGGTGGAGGCTTACATCACTTATGATTTCACCAGAAGCCTTTGCTGCCTGGAACGGAATGGCATCCAATCTCAGTTTATAGCCACCGTCTCGAAGCTTGCTCCAGGATTCCTTGTAACGCGTCTGTCGAGAAGACGTGCACCAATAAAGACCCTCCTGTGACCTGGTGGTTTCCTGAACTCCCGTTATCAAAACGAGAATCTGGTTTCTTGTGGAGTTTTCTCCCCCAGTGAGAGATCACTGTGGCTTAGCAAAAACCAACAAAGAGTTGAATCCTGCCTTATGTCCACCCCTGGAGGGGAGAGCCATGGGGGTGGGTTTAAAAAGCAAGAGCTTTGGAGTCAGAACCAGATCGCTCTGAGCAGCAGTTGATGGGAAGCATGAGGCTGCGTGGGCACAGCTCTTGATGGAGAATAAACATTAACGACCGTCTCTACTGAAGAGGAAAGCAGGTGCTGATAGGGATGATGGAAGGGAAGAGTTAAGTCTCCCAAAGTCTCTCTTTGGCTGGATGTCTTCATCTATATTCTGATGCTCCCATATTCTAGCCCCTCAGTACAAATGTCCTCTGCACTAAGGAAGTTTTCCTAGTCTCTTCCTTATCAATGAGCTTGACTCCTCTGCAGGACCAGCTACATAATTTGCAGGGCCCAGTGCAAAGGAAAACATAGGGCCCCTTGTTCAGAAATCTTAACAGATTTCAACATGGTGACAGCAGAGCATTAAACCAAGTGTGGAAGAACAGGACGCTTCTGAGCATGGGATGCAGTACAACTGTGCAGGTCCCTGAACCTCCAGTAATTAGAACCAGCGCCCCCCTCCATCAGCCTCACCTCACTGATATTCATAGCATTCAGCTTGGCCAGCAGGACTTCCGGGAGATCCGCTGTCTGTGTGTAATGATGCTTTATGTTTTCTCCTTGTTCCCTGTATAACCTCTGTGGATGGAGAGAGGTTTTGCATTAAACCCAGAAGCCTCCCCCATACAGCCATCAGCCAAGTTACACTCCAGGAGACAAGGGCACTGCAGCTGCCACCTCCGCATAGAGACAAGATCTTGGGCGCCCTGCCTCTCCCTGGCTCGCACGGCTAAGTGCGGTGACATTACTTCACTCCCTCCGGAGTTCTAGTTCCCAGCCCAGAACATGACAGGCTGAAACTTTCCTCTCAGTTAATACTCCACTTGTAGCAGCACACTGCTGAGATGGGTGTCAAATGAGAAAATGATGGCTGGTTAACATCTAGTAATTTCGTTATTAACTATAAGCTAGGAGAGGACATCAAAATTCAGCAGGCACAAGAGAAAATAGCTCTTCCACAGGCGAGATTTTCTCTGGACCTTCTACCCTCCTCCCCTCCCGCCACCTCAAGGAATCTTGTGCTGATAAACGTTTCCTGGGTGGGTCTGGGGCGCTGTTCATCTAGAACTCTTATCTGGGCTTATGATAATTCTAGTAGTTAGCAATGACACATGGAGTTGGCATCTGCCACCAGAGAAAGTTTCTAAACCAGGCTTTTCCATCCCAAATCTTATTAGATGTGTCCAAGTTTCTACGTATCACAGCAGTGCCCCCTAGAGTTGGTTAGGATAAGGAAAAAAGCAGCTATTTTCCTTTTTTTTTTCCCATACAAAAGTTCTTGTTTGACCATCTGTGTTTCTCAGAATTAAATTTGCTTCTGAAGGGGTGATTGTCAAGAAATTATACGTTTCTAAACCCATACGTTTGTAAATCATCCCATAACGTATTCTGACAGGCACTCAAGCCATCTCAGAATGCCTGTCGAATAAGGCACAACAGGAATAATTTGTTCAATTGGGAAGCAAGGGAGACATTTTGAAACCCCTCCCCACCAACTTTTGTCAATTTCCCTCATGGCAAGTTAAATGGTCTGAAGATATTTAAAAGGCATGTCCACCCTGAGCAATGACCTGGGGGCCCCTCTCAGTAGAATCAGCCGACCAGGGCTAATCCATGTCTTAACATGAATTTTTAGAGGACCTCATCATTCCGTCTAGTTCTGTCTAGAACCCTGTGCTGAGAGGGCAGAAGGTCAGATCTTGGCTTCATTTTATAAAGGGAATATGGGAAATGGCTTGAAAGTTAGTCTAATGTACACACATCAGACCCAAATCCTTTTCAAAGTCTTTGGGAGAATTCGGAAAGCAAGAACTCCTGTCGTGTGTCCCAAGAAGCCCTAAGCATTCTAATTCCTAGGTGTTATAATTACCAAGAATTTCGCCCAGAAGTTCCATTTCTGAAAACAATGCTTCAGAACAAAGGAGTGGGGAAAAGACCTCGACCACAGACAAATCCTGGAGACATGCAAATGCGGAGGAGTGAAAGCATGGGGCAGTGGGGTGGTGGAGCCCTCCTTGGCATCCTAAGAGCAGCGGTAACACCCCGTCTACACCCCGATGAGGAGGCCCCGCCGCCACTAAGGTGAGCCCTCAGCAAAGGATAAGAAGCTCCTTCATCCTTAGAACAACAGAAGGAGCAAGCCAAGAACCCCTGGGCTTCAATCGCAGGGTTGAAAGAAGAGCCCACTCTTAGAGTCATAATGTATATACATTATCGCTTACATCCACTGCTTGGGTGTAACTAATTCTGGCCTGGACCATCTCCGGAGTGTCTTTAATACTGGTAAACTTCAAAGCATCTGGATGCTGACGGTACTTCTTCTGTTGAGCAGAAAAAGATCAAAGCTGTGAATTTTGTGCTGTTCTTTCATGCCATTTGAAAGAGAAAATCATAGGTTGCTTGAGATTAGAGTGAATTTGTGAACATAATTATTATTCGGCTGTTCCTCCATCTTTATATCCTAGGTGCCTTCAGGTTAATATTTGTTTCAATTTAAGAATAACCTCGTATCAATTAACATTAAAGTCTTTCCACCTGGTGCAAAGAAAACATCACAAAATTAGGTTATACCAGTAAAACACCAGAGGATACACACTTAGTAAAGGATTTTTTTCTATAGCCTTCAAATACTGTCTTGCAGTTGTTTACTTATTTTTGTTCGGGTCTCCCAAGCAAGAAAGAACACTCACAGTTACATTTATCAGTTGAAGCGTTCTATTTTCCTTCCACAAAAGAACTGGGCAGAGATTACCAGAGTCAAAACCCTTGCATTTAAGTCGGTGACTGTACATTATCTAATCACTTTAGAAACCGGTTCAGTTAACGTACACAATAATTCTGTAAGGGTTATAAGAAAAAGGGTGCTATTATTGAAAGGAGTCGTCATACAGTTTGAAAGAGACTGAGAAAAAAAAAAAAATTACAAGAAATTCAAATGCTAACGAAGTCCTAGATACCCAATTTTGAAGTATTCTGAAAATTAGGCTTCAATTCATCCCTTTTTTTTTTTAAATTAAAATACAGTTCCAGTAGACTGAAAACAGTTGCTATTTTAATGGGATTATGAAGTATATCTTTTCTCCAATCAAACAATTATTTTAGAAACACTTCCTTATTTATTGGGTTGGATATTTGTATACTGGGCTGTCTTAAGAAGACAGTTCAATATCCAGTCGAATTTGACCCATCAACTGTTTTTGTAAATAAAGATTTATTAGAACACAGTCGTGCCCGTTCATTTACGTATTGTCTATGGCCGCATCATGCTACAATGGTAGAGGTGAGCGGTTACAACAGAAGCAGTGTGGCCCACAAAACGAAAAATATTTACCATCAGGTCCTTTACAAAAAAAGGTTTGCTAACTCCTGCTTTAAATGACAGGTGTGTGTGTGCATTTGTGGCTCTTTCACGGTGCCTGGCATTCTGTCTGAAAATTTAGAGGCCAATCCAATTTGACACTAAACTGGAAATGTGCCAAACTGGAATGAGATGGTTGGGAAAAGTTGCTGAAAGATGTCTTGCCTTCCTGAGGTTTGAGGACTAAGTATAAAGCACGGAAGATAAGCAAATCTGTTGAATAAGTTTTGCAAAACGTAGTAGAAGATTAAGACCACCGCACGGGAAAAATGGTTCCAAAAAGATCCCCTGGATGCCAGACTTCCACGCATGAAGGAACCATCTCGAAGTCTAAGTGATGTGTATAATGGGAAATGGTACCATTAGCATCTAGTGCATAGAGGCTGGGGATGCTGCCAAACATCCCACAAGGCCCAGGACAGCCCCACAGCACAGAATTATCAAAACGTCCACAGGGCCGCGACTGAGAAACCCTGATCTAATCTTTAAAAGATCTGCTCAGGGATACTGCCCTAAAATGCGAGGAAAGGGCTCCTTTCATAAACCTTCGGGTCCAGCGAGGGTGGCTGCAAGTAGACGGGAGTGAGATTCAAATAGAAATGAGACCCTCCAACAAAAAATAAGAACCAGAACCGTGTCACGTGTTCGACACCACATGAATATTCAGAAACTGTTTACACGGCCTGCTGCGGAAAGAAAGAGGGAGAAAATGTGCGCGAAGTCACCAAAGGGCTTTCTAGGTGCAATAAATGTTATCTTTTTATCATCTGTCCCGTGTTGCTTCATTAAAAAGGTAAGTTGGTGGGTAGCAATTGAGCTCTGTTTGATTGTCATTATTATTCATAATATCATTTGTCACCCACTTTGTTTTGGCCAGGGCTCTCTGGGCCCCTACTGGGGTGTGTTTGGTATGTAGTTTCCCTCTAATTACCAGCCTTAGTCTGGGTTTTGAGGCCTTTCATGTAGCTTTGCCTTTTTCTTTGCCTTTTGAGTGGAAATTATTTTAATTTTACACGGAAATGCCGCACGCCTAATGCAGCCAGGCCCGCTGCACGCTGTCAGGGAATCTCACCTCGCTAATGAGTTCTCCTGCCTTCTTTGCCTGCTCCACATTTAATGACCCGGTGGCGACCCAGCCCGTGCCTTTCATCCACTTCACATCTGCCCTGTATTGGTTCTGACAAAGGAGAAAGGAAAGAAAAAATAAAGGGAGGCCATTGTTGGTGTGCGGACATTTAAAGGGCTGTTAACAGCTCCCCAATGTCGCCTTGGTGCCAGCTGAGTCAAATTAGATGCCACTTTTGTCTTATCTATTTCTGCACAGTCACAGGTAGGGCTCCAAAATGTAAATTAATTTCCCGCTTAATTGGAGTCGCCCTGCTGCCAGCGGCTTTGGCCCCGCCCGACACTATTGGGGGTGGGGCCGCAGGAGCCAAATGAGCCGCATCCCTCATTACAGGCCACGCAGACCTCTGGAAGAAGCCCGTCCTCGTTGTCTGCTTTCCCTGGTCTCTTGTTTAAAATGACATGCAGGGGAGAAGAAAATGAGAATTCACAACAGAACCCAGGTGGGGAGCTATTTGAGGGAATATCACAAGACATTCGACGCTTCCCACGGTGCCAATTCCTTCTTAGGAAGCTCGGTGCGGGGCGGGGGGTATTTCTCATTTTTTCCCTTGCCATTGAAGGAGTACTTTTAATGGAAAGCCATTTAAGTGGACACGTCTCTAAAACTAGCATATCACCTCTCGATCCAGAAAGAGCTCTACCTGGAAGGGTGTGTCTGTGCTGCCTCCACCCCACGCCCATGTGTGACAGTCTGGTTGCAGCTGACCTGCCTGTTCAGTTCACCCACTTTCTCTTGCAAGAGTCAACCGAAGATGAAAGAATATAACGAGAAAGGGGAGAGGGTTGTTGACGATTAGCAAGGTGCCCTTTCTAAAAGTGGGACTACCAATGTTAGAATGAGTACCAGGGATGCTCTCCCAGAGCAGGTCACAGTTAAGAAGGTCACAAATACATGCCTCCCACCCCACCGTCGCCACCGCCCTGCAAGAAAAAGAAATACGGAAAACATATGTAGATCAGAATTCCAAGAAGAAAGGAGTTGACTGTATGATTTTTTTTGGTAGTATATAGAATCTAAAATGGACATAGTTTGAGTAAAAATTAAAGCACTAGGAAGCTAAAATATTTCCACTTAGGGATCCAGAAAAAGGTATCTCAGAGAATAAACGATGTCCTGAAGGGTTTGGGAAAACCCTGGCACCAACACCAGCACACACACACACATAAACCCACACACAGAGCTTACATCACTCTGTAAACCGTAAGCCTTCTTGGCCCATTCCACCTTCATGTCTGTGGGCAAAGCTGTGAAGTGACGGGATGCCGTCTTGTAGCCTATGTCTGTGGCTAAGTGCTGAGCCTTGCGGGCATGCACAAGGTGGATCATGTCCAGGGGGACGTGGCACTGGGATTTGGCGTCCTCGAAACCCTTCTTGTACTCCAGTTCACTCTGCAGCTTGGACATTTGCAGTGAGTGGCTCATTTGCGAATCCCCCTGGGCACCCTTAGCCCCAATGAGTTTCCCTCTGGACTTTTCATAGTTCTCCTTATACTTCACCTAAATGAGAGGAAGAGAGCAGGGGTACATTAGCATCTCCTAAAGGAACTAAGTATCAAGCCATGCAAGCAAGTTAAAACAAAGCCATCCAGCAGAATCCTATCAGAATTAGTGTCATAGAAAGCTTGCCTCCTTCGAACAACTGATGTATTTCCTTTGATCAAACAGTGAAAAAAAATATTACTACTCATTATTTCCTTTTACACCTGGACTGCCAGAAAGCTCAGAGCTAAACTGAAAGTTCAGCTATAGAACAGTCTTCTCAATTTCCTGGTGAAATTCTATCTTGTCTCTGTGTTATTTGAGATTACTCTTTCTGGGTTTATTTTTAAGTGGCCTGTTGCTTTCATGAAAGCCACTTTATAATCTTTTTTGGTAACAGTGAGAATATTATAAAGAGAAAGTCATCACAAAATGAAAAAGACACGGAATATCTAAAATACAACTGCTGTTTCAGAAAGAAGCTCAAATTAAAGACAACTGAGGTACGTATAAATATTTAGGAGTTATGGGGAGCAAAAGGGAGCACATTGGCCTGAAAAAGCACTAGGCCAAAAGTAATGAGGATCCGAAAAAAGAATAAATATGGAAATGCTTTGAAAACTGTAACAGAATACTGGTGTGTGGCATCATTTCAACATCATCATTACCGTGGCCATCAGGAGACTTGGGCTCTACTCTCAAATCTGCCAGCAAGAACAACGGTATCAATA
This sequence comes from Lipotes vexillifer, assembly GCF_000442215.2. Lineage (NCBI taxonomy): Eukaryota > Metazoa > Chordata > Mammalia > Artiodactyla > Lipotidae > Lipotes > Lipotes vexillifer. The sequence continues at coordinate 7,587,390 of NW_006797481.1, read as the reverse complement.
TCTGCCACATTTTACTGAACACTTACAATGAGCCAGGCATGGTATAAATCTGTGTCACTCAAAGTGCATCTGAAGACAAGCGCTGGTTTGTAAAATGTTACCAGTTGATAAGATAAGGGGCTTGTGTCATAACGGAAATCAACCACATTGCCAAGCCACTGTTTAGTTCAGCTGATATCTATATACACTTACGGATATATTTTCTGTATATATATGTACTATATATATATATATATATATATATATATACACACACACACAATAGATACAGAATATATATATATACATGTATATATATTGGGGTTTTTTTTGGAAGCAAGACTTTCTCGATGAAGGAAGCAGAGTGTGACTTATGTTCTGTCCTAGGCTCCTTATCTCACATCAGATTCATAACAGACAGCACTGGACTACAGAACACTTAATATACATCAATTCATTTCATTTCCTCATAACCATTTTGCAATTACCAATTTACCCATGAGTTAACTGAGATTTTGAAAGGTTAAACAACCTGCCCCAAATCACAAACTAATGGGTGATGGAGTTGGGATTTTATCCCAAGTCTATCCGACACCAGAGCCTGTGCTCTTAACCATCAGCAGGCCTCTACAACCTTAGAAAGTCATGGAATGTCTCTGGGCATCAGCTTTTCTGTAAAATGAGTGATTTGGATTACCACTCACACTACTACTGCTCATAATAACAATTACGGCTTACCAAAAACCAGTGTGCAGCACGCAGTGTGCCAGACACTTAAACGATTATCTCACTGCAAGGTGGTCATATTTATCTCCATTTTACACATTAGAACCCTGAGGCTCAGAGAGACTAAAAACCTGCCAGGACACTTTCAGACTCTCCCAGATGTAAATGTCAGGATTCGTGGTGTCAAGTACAAGCTGGGGACTGGCTTACCTCACTGGCCAGGTCCCTCTTGGCTTTGGCTGCCAGGAAGGCCAAGGAGTCAAGACGCAGCTCAAACCCTTTCACCTTCTGCTTTTCCCAGCTGCTCTTATACAGTTTCTAAGGGAATTTAGGAGAAAAGAGATCATCCTCATGTGAGAGGGCTTCTCTTACACTCTTTAATGACCTCTCCAAGAGGGAAACACCTATTACATCCTTCCATAGATACCCTGAGAGCCAGAGAAACCTTTAACTTAAATACAACCAGGCCTTCTTGCTCCTGCCTTAAGGCCTCTTGCCACATAGGGCTTTGGCCAAAAGAGGCAGAAATTGAACTCCAGAAGACTTGGAAGATACTAGGCGTCTTCATGGAAGTCTTAATGACTTGTCATGGGTGGAATAACATTGCACAACACACAGCAGCATATCTGAAAATTCTCTTCTCCATCTCTGTCCACACACCCCACCAGCCCAGCAGCTGCTCCAGCTGCACCCCTTTTCCTTTCCGAGCCCAGCCTCTAGTCCATGTGGGTCTTTTCTTTGTTCCTCCCATTTTTTGTCCTGCCCCCCACCTCCAGATTTCAAGTTCTTTCTTCTGGAAGGTTCCCTCCATTTCTGTGTGTGAATCAGTTTAGCTTCTGTTGCTCCTTCCAATTCTCCCCTCTACCCATTCCTCGGATCAGGACCCTAAAGACCTGGGAGCCAAGCAGAAGAGCCAAGAAAGGCCCCTCCTTAGAAGACAGAGAAGGAAAGTTGGAACTGTGCAAGCTTTCGTGACTAAGGAACAACTGCCCTGTGAACGCTCCTCTGAGTGTTTTGCATGTATCAGCTCGCTGAAGCCTCAAGGCGACCTAATGTCGAGGAGACTATGAGTGCTCTCATGTCCCATTTGGGGACAACCAAGAGCAAAGAAATTGGTTAAGCTTGCACACCTAGTAAGTGTTAGAAACAAGGATCAAACCCAGGCAGTTTGAAGCTAATGTCTGAGCTCTTATTTACTCCCCTCTTACGCTGTTTTAACTCCAGTCCCGGAATAACCACTTCCTCCTACCCCATCATAGAGTCAGTGGTTCAAATCTCCCACCAGCTCATTCCTACCAAAGGCTGGTCTTCCCTCCCCCTAAAATACTGGTCACGAGCTGTTTACAATGACCAGACGTACACAGCCTCAGCTGACACAGACACACCGACACGGCCGGTGGGTTTTGTGGACCAGGCGCCTACACTCAGGGAAGCAGAGCCCTGGGCTGCTCACTCCCTCTGGCTGTACCTCACTGAGATTGGCAGCGTTGGCTTGGGCCTGTAGGAAGAGAGGCTCATCTTTGCTGATGCTGTACTGATGGACAGACTGCTCGTGCCCTGCCTTGTAGGCCACCTGTTGGGAGAGAGCACCGGGTCAGAAGCAGGAGACAAGGGAGGAGGTGGCTGGCTGCTCAGCTCCCTGTGTCTTACATGGAAAGTCCATTACCAGACCAACCAGACCTGATGCTGCTGGCAGCGTGCAGGAAGCGAGGCTTAACGCAGAAGAGGTGATGCAGGAAGGAGCAGCAGCGGTGAGGGGCTCGGAGGAGAATGTAGCCGGGGCGCCAACCTGAGACCCCCTCTAAGGTTTTCATTTTCACACCTTTCCCTTGAGGAGGCACTGACTTCCCCAAGCTGTTCCCATCCACAGTGTCCATGGCCACAAAAAATAACCCACCTGAGGGCTCAGATGAGCACAGACTCCCCAGGTGGGAAAAATAAGAAGCATCCCCTGTCACCTGCACCCCATAATCAAACCTAATGTTTCCACAGGTACTGACACCTGGAAAGTGAACAGTAACCAAAAAGGCAACGTGAGTGAACATCTTTTCCATGGAAACCATATCACTCCTGCTCTTTCTCTCTTCCACCCTCTCCCACTCCCCAGCTTGAGTTTCCATGCAGTGGCTTTCTGCTGACTCTGAACTATGCTGATTGCATGCTTTCTGGCAGGTGTACCTGGACCTCTAGGAAGGAAAGGTAGGAATGTCCTGGCCAGATGGTAGCAGCTACACCTGTTCGGCTGTTGACCACTAACATGTAAATAACATATGTGGTGTTTCGTTGTCCCACCTTCCACATTTGAGCTCAAGTGGGCATGAAGTGCACACATCCCACAAGCAAATGTTATCCTCCTCTCTCCTGGCTCCAGAATTATGGAGTCTTTGATAAGAGAGAAAAGAAGGACAAAGAAAGAAGGAACTAGGAAAGCCTGAAAGCTGAAAAGGAATAATGTCAGCTGACATCTGCCCTTAACAACCAGAGGAGAAGTGTAGTGGGTGAGGCAGGGAGGCCTGGAAGCCCATAGAGAGCTGGGTCCAGCCTATTTAAAGGAAAGGCTCTTCGGTCCCTGGATCGTGCATGGGCAGCACCCGCTGTTGTCCCCAGAGGTTCCCAGGCCCATGACACAGCAGCCCGGTGGAGAAAGGGCAGCCTGGGACTCACCCCGCTCTGCAGCTCCTGGCTCTTCTTGGCGTGCTCCATCTGGGAACTGTCAGCCACACTGGTAAACCTCAGCTCGTCCACCCTCTGCCTGTAGTTTTTCTGTTTCCAAAGAAAAGGGACCCCATAGCATTAGGATCGGGCTGTCCCCACCATCACACACATGCATACACACGCATACCTTCTGTGACCCAAGCATTTCCCCAGGGGGGATGCTCCAGCTGGTCCTGTAGCTTAAAGAGGACCACGCAGACCTGAGACTTCCAGCCCTGGTGAGCTTGTTTTAGTTGCTACTACTGAATGGGGACTCGAATTTTCCCTTCAGTGAACCCTGTATGTTACCATGAGCCCTGGGATGGATCCATTTTATAAACCTAGATCTGACATAGGAGAGTGAGGTGGAGGGAACTTGGACTTTACAACCATGAATCCCAAGGTCCAAATCTCCCCTCTACCTATTCGGCTTCACGGCCTTGGGCACATCACTGGATCACCTGAGCCACTCGGGCTTGGACTGTACAGTGTGGAAAACAATAGAAGCTGCGTCACTGAGGGTGGTGCGGAGGCTTCAATGCCACACTTCCCACGAGTCGAGTCCTTGGGCAGAGTAAGTGTTCACTACGCTCGCCATCACTGTTATTCACGGTGCCGTCAGGATGATCCAGAAAGTATCAGCTCTAACGAAGGGCAACGCCAAGAGTCACATTCAGCAGGTGGGTGGCAAGGTGGGATTTGCCCTCCCAGCTCTCCATGTTCCAGATCACTGGGCTTGTCTTCATCACGTTGCCATCTCACAGCCACAATGCAACTGGCAAAATTTGAATGTGCTAATTCTGTCCCCCCACGGGGACTTCTTGCCCTTCACAGAGGTTGGTTCCTCTGGCTTTTCCGTTGGAGTTGCCAGAGTTGATGGGAAAGGAAGCTGCTGAGAATGGCTTATGGAAGCAAAAGCTTCACATGGTGGGGAGATCAGAGATGAGCAGAGCCCCCAGTGCTGTCAGCAAGAGGGTTGTCGATACCAGTTGAACCCAAAATAGGGATTGGAATATGGGAAACTCCAAAATTTCTTCCCTTTGGGAAAAAAAAGAATCTAAAAAAAAATATTCCAAAGAGACTTGTACTTTTTCTTTCTCATTCCAGTGTGTTGAATGGGAAAACTCCTTCACTACGTAATTGAAGGAAGTCACAGTGTCCCTCCCATGGCTGGAAATTCCCGGGCATCCCAGCCTCTGCATCGGTCAAATCATAAGAGTGTAGGGAGGAACCAAGAACCCACCCTGCCCAGGGCAGAGGAGGGACATGAAAAAGGCAAAGGAAATGATACCTTCTTGCCCATTGATGAGCTTGAAAATTAGTCAGTATAGGAAGTGAGACAGGAATGGGCATTCCTAAGGCAGAAGGTCCCCTTACTGCACCCCATCCAAGTCAAATGGGGTTCGGCTTGCTCCACCTGGATTTCAGTTGGTCTCAGAGAAGTTCAGTAATGAGAACCCTCCTTATCTGTGCACCCTAACTTTCAATGTGTCTGTGTCTGAGAGAAAGACGAGTACAGTTGAAAAATGAGAATAAATTACAAAACGTGCTTTGGGGATTCAATTTTGTTTAATAGTCCAGAGCTGGGGCATTGGACCAAAATACTGGGTACAGATCCCAGCTCTGCCACTTACTGAAATGTGATTTTGTCTCTCACCTTTCGCAAATGTAAAATGGGGATATTAATAGCATACTACTAGTGTCTACTCACATAGTAATAGTAAATGTGAACAACAAATGAACAACAGGTATGTAATACACTCAAAGTCATCCATGAATGATAGCAGTGGTTACATAACTATTATCAGTCCATAAACGGCAGCTGTTATCGCCACTATTATTACCGTATGCAAGAGAAATGCCAACTCAGCCTTCCTGGCACCGAAATAAGAAACCCCTTTGAAGATCCCAAACAGAGCTCCCGCAATAGTCCCATTTCCAAACGAAACGTCCTTCAAAAGTCCTCCTCTGCCTGCTGCCAACGCCAGCTCTACACGGTATAAAGAGAAGCACAGGCCTGGAGCCACAGGGACTTTGTAGAGTATCCTTTCCAACGTTCTCATTTTTATAAGAGAGAAAGAGGATAGGCAGTGTTGAGTGACTTGCCCGAGGTCTGCAGTGAGTTTAAGGCACACGCACGATGAGAATGCCGACCTCCAAACACCAGATTCTCTGATTCAGAAGGAATCACACACTTCTTACACAACAAACATGTTTCCTACGTGACTAACTATATCACAACCGTTCTGAACGAGGCTTTGGATCCAACTACTACTTTCAGTTGGCTTCTTACAAATACCTCCCCGGGAAGCTTAAGGGTATGAAAGTTAGTTCAGGGTGTGCTATGCGTGCAAAGTGACGTACTCTTCTGAGTCTCACTCAAAATAAGCCTGGGGATGGGGGAGGGATCAGAGGGAAAGGTGGCTCTCGGTGGTGACTTGGGCTGAGAAAGACTAGAAGCTGGGGGCCTGGGCTCAGGTTACCTCGCTGACCAGCTGCGCAGCCTTCTTGGCCTGCTCCAGAGTGAGGCTGCCTTCCGTCAGCCACCCAACTCCTTTCATCCACGAGAGGTCGGCCTTGTACTGCAGCTGCAAGAGAAAAACCAAGCTCTAATCAGACACATGGATGCGGATGGGGCAAAGTTAACGGGCAAATTAGGACAGGCCTCGATCCTATATCTGTCTCTGTGGAAGAGCTGCTCTCCGCTCTGTTACAGTCGGGCAGAACTCTGCTTGGGGGTGAAGCCACTGGCTCACCTTGTAATCAGAAGAGGCCGTTCTATCTTAACTCTGAAACACCTCTGCCTTACCAAAAAGAGGGCTTTTCAGACTTTTTGCCTAAGGATCTTATCTGCCAACCCGCTACACTTCCCAGATGTGCTTTATAACATTTACCAGATTTACCATTTTCAACACTTGCTTCCTCTTTGCTCATCCCGTTACCAACACATCTTGACTTTCGCAATAGCTCTGAGCCCCAATCCTCCACCCTCTAGTCTCCACTGTCTTCACTCATTCTCTATCTCTACCTCTCCATCCATCCTCCCTGGGCCTGGCACATCTCCAGAAATTCTTCTTAGTCCTCTGAGTCACCTAATAGACTCACGCACAGGTTCTAAATCACTCTGAAATTGTCACCAGTTGCAAGAGATGCGTGGGGAGAACTGGCAAAGAGCCAGGGCTCACCTCACTCTGCAGCCCGTAGGCTTTCTTGGCCCAGCAAGTCTTCATATCTTCAGGCAGCACGGTGTATTCATGCAGTTTTTTCCTGTAGTCCCGGTCACTGGCCAGAGCTTGGGCCTTCTTAGCATGCCTGATGTTGACCATGTCCATGGGCAGGTGAAAGTGGGTCTTACTCTTTTCGAAGCCTTTCTTGTATTCAACCTTGAATGCACCAAAACACGCTGTATTACTTGAAGCCTGCCTTGGCAGGAGTGATGTGAAAACACCAGAAAGTAGGCCAGGTTTCCATGAGGAATTGGCACTCTGGACAATGGCACCTGTCTGTCCAAAGGATGTGACCCAAGTCTTGGCTCTGTAAGGTGGTGGCACCTGGAAACTGAGGTTTCACACTACTTTGTCTCTGGGAGGGATGCCTCCTAACTCTTTTTCCCCAGTTGCTCCAGGAAGAGAACACTCTACCCATGGTTTCTGTAGAAACTTTAAGAGGCAAGATCACAAAGCTTGGGCTCCAGGGCCAGCCAAGCTTGAGTTCAAATCTGATCAGCGCTTTGGCAGCTAGATGCCCTCTAGAAAGTCACATTACCTCTCTAATGGCTCATTTTCCTTGGAGGGCTATTGTGATAAGTAAACAAAAGAGTAGCTCAAACCCACTTAGCGCAGGGATGGCATATAGCAAACACTTGATAAACGTTAGCAATGAGGATGGGTGGTGTGATGATGGTGGCGATGGTGGTGATGGTGATACGGTGATAATGGTGGTGCTATGGTGATGGTGTGATGGTGAGGAAAGGGAGCGCAGTAGATGCAGCACGGTGCCAGTAAGTAAGAGTTCTAGGGTCTAATTCTCCACTCCTCTACCACGACCACTGACTACTATATGACTTTGGGCAAGTCCATCTGTTTTTGGCCCCATTTGCTCCAACTGCAAACGGGAAATACCAACTTGTTCTCTGTCTAAACTGAAGCCAAATGCTTCATGACTATGCACATCATAGGGCTTGTTCTGTAGGCACAACCAAAATGGTGACCCAGATGCCAACACTCTTATTCCATTTCAAGCCCTGGGTCCTTCATGACTCATTAGGTAATTATATCTGACTGCATCATCAAAGCGGCATAAGCTGACCTCACAGCTTAGAGCAGGCCATCGTAAAGCAGAAAACCAATGCCCGTGCTTCCTTTTTGCCTGTTCGGCACTGACAACGAAGTCTTAATTAGAAACCAAGTCTGACCTTCTGGCAGAACTTTCCTTCCCCAAAGGCTTCTGGTAAGTGACATTTACCAAGGTTAACCTCCAGCCATTACAGTTGTTTACAAGCAGTGTCATTTTGAGTGGTTGGAGACTGGATGCCCTAGTTGGTGGCTAAACATTTTGAATATCGTGTGTGTTCGGACGAGAGGATTCATCCAGGACATCACCTCAATAAACAGGATGCTTCCTGTCTAACTCTCCCAGTAGAATTAAGCTCCATTAGGGAGGAACCAGTTATGTGCTGTTTGCTCTTACGGCCCCAGTGTCTCACACTGTATCTCACGCAGAGTAGTTGTTTAGCAAACATCCGCAGAGTGAATAGATGTGGCCGATCATCTTGTACCGTGAACAGTAGATGCCGGTCATCTTAGGGACCACATGCTTCTTATCTACTTAGGGACCACATGCTTCTCATCTACTTTAAAAGAACAGTATCCTTTGCCAAAATAAAGAAAGAGAAAACACTTCTCACGTAAGCCAGGAAAGAAATTATAAGTGGAAGTGGAAAAAATAATGGTCTCCGGTGAAGCAGGCTGGGGAAAACCTTTCAGAGCAGCACAACTCTAAGTGAAGGTTTGGGGGGTAGAAAAGCGTTTACCTCACTGCTCATCTTGGCAACCTGCAGGGAGTGCAGAAGCCTCGTGTCTGTAGTTCCCAGGACTTTGCCTTTTGCTTTTTCATAATCTTCTTTGTATTTAATCTTGAGAGAAAGAGGAAAGTCGACGGTGAGAGAGAAACTTTGCCATCTAAGGGGCTGTGGTTTAACAAGTGCAAGGGGAACAAATCTAAAAAAACACCTCCCAGTCTTTCTCGAACCCAGTGGAAGATTAAAGTATAGCGATGTTTACAATGTTAACAGTCATTATGTTTTTCTGCGGGACCACTGACGTTCCACTGGGACAATTTCTTATGCATTTCTGAGTTAACGAGAGAAAACCTACGTTGCTAGCAAGCTCTCCGGAGGCTTTGGCGGCCAGCAGAGACATGGCATCCAGCTTCATCTCAAATCCCTTCCCCTTTGTCTTCTCCCAGCCTTCTTTGTACTTAACCTGACAAACAAGAACGCAGGTGAATGGGAGTCGCTATCCAGAGCCCTGCCAAAAGTTGAACAGAATTTTGTTTTTTCAATAACAAAGTCTTCTTCTGTTTACAGACCAGAATTTTGGCTGCTATCAAAGTGATAACATCAATTATTAACACAGTTGATTCCCTCACTGTAGGGTCATGTGGGGCAGTGCTAATGGGAGGGGGCAAGGAGAAGACCGATGGGTTCATCCTAGCGCTGTTGTTTCCTGATCATGTGACCTTGGACAAATCACTTTACCTCTTTGGGCCTCAGGTTACCAGTTGAAAAAATAATATTATATTATCTGTCTCAGGGTGGCTTTGAGAATAAATTGTATACACGAAAACAAATAACCTAAGCACGTAAGGTGCAACACGGACGTAAGTTATTATTATTGCCATGGTAGTAACACCTGACTCTCTCTGTCTATCTGATACCAAAGCCCAGGCCACCAACTGTGTCTCTCTAGTAAATGCCTCCAAGGGGTTATAACAACGGAATAATTCCATATGTAAAGTGCCTATCCCAGTGCCCAGCACAGAATAAGCATACGGAAAAGGTTATTCCTGATTTATTTTTTTATTGAAGTATAGTTAATTTACGATGTTGTGCGAGTTTCAAGTGTACAGAAAAGTGATTTAGATATGTGTGTGTGTGTGTGTGTGTGTGTGTGTATGTTATTTTCCATTATGGGTTATTACAAGATATTGAGTATAGTTCCCTGTGCTATACAGTAGGTCCCTACTGTTTACCTATCCTATATACAGTCGTGTGTATATATGTTAATCCCAAACTCCTAATTGATCTCTCCCCATCCAAGGTTAGTTCCTTTTTACGTTCTCCTGCCCTACAAATCCCATCTAGAATGAGAAGCCTAATCATAGCCTAGTTGTGACTCCCGGAAGAATCTGGTGATTAAGATTGGTCTTCTTACAACTTAAATTTTACCCACACAGCAAAGCACCAGCTAGAAGTCATCAGGATGATGATGATGATGATACTGATGATGAGTGTGTGTGTGTGTGTGTGTGTGTGTGTGTGTCCCAGCACACATCCTACATGTGCATATACAGTGAGAATTCAATTGCTATGATCCATTGAGCCCCATGAACTACCACATGCCACGAGACAGCAAAATTCAAAATTATAACCTGATGGGCGCCTCTGATGAACCTCTCCATGGACAGAATAGCCCCTGGTCCCTGTTTTGCTGGACCATCCTTGCATCTTCATTTTCACGTCTGTGCATAACCCTCACCACGTTCTCACCGATGCTGCTTGCTTACCTCACTAAACAATTCGGCATTGGTTCTGGCCTTCACCAGCTGAGGTACATCCTGTGGCAATGTGTAATTCAACTTATTTTTCTCATAGTCAGCACGGTAATTCACCTGTTGGATTTAAAATAAACCTGCAGGGTAAGTGCATGGTTTTTACATGGGCAGAAGGAGAACTTTGGAGAGAACACTCTCTTTTTCACTTTCTTTTGGTAGGCCTGTAGCCGAGAAGGAGTTTCCGGAAAAGGCCTTTTACAAGGAAGCCTGTAATTTTAGGAGTGTTTTAAATTAACAGATTGAAGACCAAATGAAAAGTCAGACAACTCAAAGGCATGCTCAAAGTTATGAGTTTGCAAAAGATTTCCCTGTGACTACCTCACCCACTGTTCTCTGAAGCACCTGAGGGTATGAAACTTATGTTTTTAACTTGATGCAGTTCTGAACCTCTTGCTATGTGCAGGGTAGATACCCAAAGAGTAATTATATTATGCCTGCCCCCATTGGAAAAAAGCCATCTTAAATCACGCACAAGAACAGCCAACCAGACATTATATGATTCTCAGTGGAAGAACACAGCATCATTTGAGAAGCAGTCTTGCCCCCAAATTAAACCTGAACCTGATCAAACCTATAGATCCAACTACTATGTTACAGGCATTTGGAGGCCAGAGGAATACATGAAGTCCACAATGGGATGCAGTCAGCAAAGCTCAGATGTGGGAAATGTTACAGGACAAACAGTTCAAGTTCTTCAACAAACAACTTGCGAGAAAAGAAAAGTGATAAATAGGAAAACTTCAAGATGAAAAGAGTCTTGAAGACATATCAACCAATCACAAAGTGTGGACCTTATTTGCAGCTTGATTCAGACAAACTGTAAAAAAAAATTATAACCTTATGAGACAATTGGAATGCTGAATGCCACCTGGACGTTGGTGATGTTAAGAATTGTTGTTAGTTTTTTGGTGTGACATATTAAAATTATATAAATACATTTTAAATTATTTTTATCTTTTAGAGATTCATACTAAAATATTTATAGATTAAATTATACAATACTTAGGATTTTCTTCAAAATAATATGGAGTGGGGAAGTGGATGGGCATACAGAAGCAAGACTGGCCATGAGTTAAAAGCAGTTGAGCTGAGTGGTGGGTACCTGGTGATTCATTACGATATTCTTTCTACTTTTGAATGTATTTGAAATTTTGTATAATAAAACATTTAAATCAAAGAGAGTCATCTCATGGTTGTAATAGGACACATGTTACCATCAATGAAAGTCAAATCTTTGGGGAACCAGATATCCAGACCCTGCAAAGCGATTACAAGTCCCCCATATCCAGCTGGGCAGGGGCAGGTCGCTTACATGACTCAGTTGCTGGGCATTGATTCTGGCTTGAACAATCTGAGGGGTGTTGGTCACAGAGCTGTACTTCAGCTTGTCAATGCTTTGCCTGTAGTTGACCTGAGTGAAAAGAGGCAAAGAGACACAACAAGTCATTTGTACTTTCCTCTAAGATTTACTTAGCTCCCTCCCGCTCAGCCCTACAGAGCCATGATTCTCAAATTAGCAGAGAAAATCAGATTCCAATTGGAGACCAAAAGACACTCCAAGCCAACAGATGGAAAAACAGTCCACTGAAGACTGAGTGACTTGAGCAGGCAGCTCATAAAAGAGGTCCACTAAATGGCTGGTGAACGGAGGAAAATGTGTTCATCCACATCGTTAAATCAGAGAAAGGTGTTTTAAAACCTACAGGCTCCCAGCTAGGCCCTTTAGTCAACTAGGCTTTGGCTCTGTTTGCAGCAGTCAGATCACCATCAAACACCCCACGCATGGTCTTCATGACTCTGTTTAATTGTCCAAAGCCCAGGGCCTCTCCCAGTATCCCACACAGTGTGGCAGCTTCTTTAGGCCTGGCTTCTGCCTAAGACCTCCATACCCCTTCCCTGCATCCCCACTAGCTATTGCCAACTCTGTCCAGACCTCCAACTACTGCCTCTGGCCATACTCCTCTGGCAGCTGGCTCTGCCCTCACAGGGGTAGCACTGCAGCCGGCACTGTACTTTCCTACCATTTTCTGTCTGTCTAAACTAGACTCTGATGTCTTTGCCATTCTATCTGACTGCTGTCATCTCCCTGGGTGACAGCCCAGCCCAGTGAGTCACAGACCACTAGCTGGATGGCACTAGGCTGGCACTAGTCAGTGTTTGGCCTCATTGTTGGGGAAGCAGTAAGGAGTGGTGCGGACTGGGGCGAAGGGCAGCAGCTACCACTCAGCTCTAGGAGATGGTAATCCTGCATCAAAGTGGGATTCAGAGTAGACAGTCCAATTACTCCAAAGAAACCAGGAATCTATATTATTATGTAAATTCTTACACTTTTTAAATGCTGGAAAATAGTTCAATATCTTAAAAGCCAGTGACCCAAGTGAAACGGACCCAAGGACCAGTTGATACTGCATCTCTTCCTTGTATTCACTCCATTCTTGCCTGTCCCAACATCAGCTAATAATAATTATGGCTAAAAAATAGCACTTACTATGTGCCTGGCACTATTTCAAGTGCTTTACACATACTGATGCATCTAATCTTCCCAACCACTCTGTGGGTGGGCACTGTTACTATTCCTACCTCACAACATGAAAACTGAGGCACAGAGACCTGAAGTGACTTGCTCAAGGTCACCCAGCTAGTGTCAGAGTTAGGTTTTAAATCCCGGCAGTTGGCCTCCCAAAGTGGCTTCCAGTCTACACACTATAAATGGGGTTTGCCAAAGCTGGTGTGCTTGGAACTGTTACTTGTTATCTTACAGATGGGCCAGGTGTTCCCTATAGCCAGAGCTAACTTTGTTTAGAGAGGGAAATGTATTCTGACTGACAAATCAGAAAAAAAAAAAAAAAAGACTTACAAATTAGCTTCTAGATCAAGATCTAGGAAAAGCAGAGTGTTCCAGATACTGGGCCACAGACTCTTTTGTTGGATTTGGAGAAAAAGGACAGCATTGCTTCAAGCTTTTTAGTTAATGATTCAAGGAGAAAAGTTTTTGCACATTCTGAGTTTTGGACATGGGGTATTTAAGAAAACTAGGAAATATGAAGTCATTTCAGTGTTAATCATTAATGAGATTATACTACAGTAGCTTTTCCTAATGCATTGTTAGAGGGAAAATTATCATCTCATAATAGAGTCTATTAGAATTCAGAATTACGCACGATAAAATGTCACAAAACTGTATTTTTTAAATGGCACATTCCTTCCTGATAATGTTACATAAAGTATGTTGCAGAGTACAATTACTTTCCTCTGCAGGACATAATTAACACTCTGCATGATTAATTATATCTTTGCAACATCAGGGATGCTTGGTCATTGCTTCAGTCTACTTTCTGCAAGGTCCCTTTGCTGAGGGTAGAGTCTCATTTTTAATGCTATTAGTGTATATAAAATCCATCTGAAGGGAATGCTCTCTAATTAAGGACCTGTGCTTGTTTATTTAATTTCATAGCTACTTGACCACCTTTAAGACTACCAGACAGAAATAGAGACCACAAATCTTCTTGTAAATGGATTCCCCAAACTTCCTGAATACTAAAGACCCTTCATTAAGGGTGGTAAATTCAAATTCACACAGGAGCCAGGAAAATAAAGAAGATGAAGGTGATAAAAGCAGCTGCCACTCAGTCCCAGGCAATTGCTGCCATGCAGGAACTAGGACCACAGTTCCTATGTGAACTCTCACAATTTCTACATATTGGTTCAAAACCAATTTTTTTTTTAACACTGTGTGGCCAAACAAAATACCTCTGCAGCCTGGATCTGGCTCATGGGTTGCCAGTGTGGAACCTACTTCTGGTTCCAATTAATATTTCTAATCCAGTCTAGTTTAATTCACCTCTCTGACTTCTCCAGGAGAGCTGACTATAGTTCAGGTGCCTGGTTTGATCCACTGTCTTATACAGACAAACGTAACAGCAAGTCATGTTATAGTGCGAATACAAAATTGTAGAGCGCTGTTTTGTTTGTGCCATGAAGCATTTTTTCTAGAATTCTACTGTGAAAATTGGCATTCAAATTTTACAAGATGCTCCTGATCCCTCCAGTTTCCCAGGTAATGTACGCAGCCAAAAAAGAAACTTGGCTTTGGTAGCCAAGTTTAACCTTTAATTTCATTAAGGTGAAATGAATAAGTCAACTCGAGCAAACTATCTGGGAAAAGGAAAAGCAAAATGTAGGCCCTTTATATTCTTCTACTTCCCATCCCCTGCCTTATCACACGTTTGATAAGCCCCTTTCATCCATCAAACGATCATTTGCCAATGACTGGCCTTCTTTGTTCTGTAAACTGTTAGATGCTGGAGATGCCCAGCTGAACCTGACACTGCTCCTACTCTGAGCAAAAGGGAAAGGTGCAAAGACTGATCCACCAATAGCAAAGCCCAAGTCAACTGCTGAAGCTGTGCTGATCCCAAAGAAATGTGAAGGAAAGTAGCCCTGAGCATTCAATTAACATGTCGAATGATACATTAAATTATTGATTGATTGGAGATAACTTTCACTGACAACCATGATACCAACTCAGTTCTAAACCACCTTATATACTTTTAAAATAGTAGATAACATTTACCTTTTTCTTTGTACATTTCTGTATTATCTAAATTTTCTATAATAAACATGTAGTAAAATTCTTATAATTAGAAAACAACAAATGTAATTAATTATACATATTTCATTGGAGACAAGCCAAACTATAAATAAATAAAATCACTGCTGTAATAAATTAGTGATACATATTATTCCACCCATATTTCCCGAGCACTCCTGGGGAAAAAATTTAAGTCAATGTTACCATTTCCTCTCAACTTATAGCTATTTCAGTTTACTCCCTTTGGTCCTTAAACATACCACACTCCAAAACTTAAAAAAAAAAATCATCTTTGTTAGGGAATAATTACTTTAATGTGCCCAGCAGCACACATACTCCCCAAACTCTAAGAGGTGAAATGGAACCTTAGGATATTTTCAAGATGAAACCAGAGTTGTCCCCGCCTTATGTTGGAAATCTAAGAGTTTCCAAACGTGTATATAGGGACTTCCTATCAGAAAAGAGTTCCCCTTTCTCAGTCCCTTCTATCTCCTATGAACTGTTGTATCTTGTTTCTTTCCATCTTGCTGCCTAAGAATCACTCCACTGGGACTTCCCTGGTGGCTCGGATTCCCTAGGAATCCGCCTGCCAATGAAGGCGACACAGATTCGATCCCTGGTCCTGGAAGATCCCACATGCCGCGGAGCAACTAAGCCTGTGCGCCACAACTACTGAGCCTGCGCTCTAGAGCCTGCGAGCCACAACTACTGAAGCCCGAACGCCTAGAGCCTGTGCTCTGCAACAAGAGAAGCCACGGCAATGAGAAGCCCGCTCACCACAACGAAGAGGAGACCCCGCTCACTGCAACTAGAGAAAGCCCGTGCACAGCAACGAAGACCCAAAGCAGCCAAAAAAAAGAATCACTCTACTGGAGGGAAGTAACAGGAATAAAGCAGAAAGGACTATTGGAAAAGGACATACATCTTTCAAGGGAAGCAGTTTCATTGTTGTCTGATAGGAAGGAGTAAGGGTGGCTGGGTAGTTGTAGTCGACAGCATTATGTTTGTAATTGGCCTTGTAGGCAATCTGAAACACAAAGAAAAAAACAAGAAAAGAGAAATTAGTCCCCTCTCTCTTTTGACCTTGTTTGAATGTCACAAAAGCATCTTTTAAAAATAACCAGAAACAAAATTAATTCAGTTTCATCACCTCCAAGGAAAATTAAATTATGTTCATACTTTTGTTTTTAATTAATGTGAATTCTTCTTCTTAATTAATCTAAAATTAGTTAACGTCATCTGTAGCACATTTATTTTATCTTTCTTATTAATCATGGAACCCCTTGTAGTTTTTTGTTAAAAAGAAGCATTTGCAGACAAGTATATAACAAAAGAGCTTCTTGGCTAAACCCCCAGAAAATCAATGAAAAGTCAAGAGTCTTCAGAGTACTGAAAAAAATTTTTAAAGGTCAAATTTGACATTCTCAAGTAGAGGAAATCTGACGTCTGTATGTTTTAATAACGAAATCGGTTCCTTCTCAGTGTCCTTTACCTCCAAGATTTACAATTTGGCATTTGCAAACCTGTAAATTGAATTGACAAAGCCAAAGAGAGATTAATAGATCACATGCTATTGGGAAAAGAGGGTCCTGATCTACTTTGTTATGCCAGTATCTTGAGCAGTGCCTGGATACAGGAAGTTTTCAATGAACACTAAGATTGAATGAATGAATGAACCAATCAACCAACCAACCAACCAATTCTAAATAAATCGCAATGCTTTGGAAATTTGAAGCATTTCACATGAGAATTATGCTCATCCATTTCTCTTTCTCTCTCAGAAACTGAAAGTTTTTCTCACACTGGATCAATTACAATAGATCTAAGTACTCTTCAAAGCAGAGAAAGTTGAGTTGAATAAATTGAAGCTTTTCAAATTTTTCAAAGATTTTTTTTACCTATAGCCTTGGTTGCACTGATTAACATTTACAAACTCTTTTGGCTCAATCTTTACACAACAAAACACTGATTTTTTTTTAAAAAGGAGGTTGAAAAAGAATTGGCTGGGGCTTCCCTGGTGGCGCAGTGGTTGAGAGTCCACCTGCCGATGCAGGGGACACGGGTTCGTGCCCCGGTCCGGGAAGATCCCACATGCTGCGTAGCGGCTGGGCCCGTGAGCCATGGCCGCTGAGCCTGCGCGTCCGGAGCCTGTGCTCCGCAACGGGAGAGGCCACAACAGTGAGAGGCCCGCATACCGCAAAAAAAAAAAAAAAAAAGAATTGGCTGAATTCCTTGTGCCCCACCACTCTCCACACCAACAGACCCCCAGGACCTGCAGGCCCTTCACAACAGGACTTACGTTGCTTGCCAGGCTTCCAACTTTCAGAGCATGGAGCATCCGTCTGTCCATCCCAACTCCTTCATAGTGGCCTCTCATGTGGTTCTGGTAGTTTTCTTTATATTTATTCTACATGGGAACACAAAACCTTCAACAAAAGCATTCTCTCTCCAACTCGTTGAAGATAAACTACTCATCTTAATGCACTAATCCAAAACATAAATGATTAAATAGAACCTATTTAAGTGTTCAGTGTGTCTCTGAATTAAAAATAAGACAAACTTAAAAAAAAATAACTTAAAATTCAAGAAGTTGGGGTGAGACAAGCACGCAAGAAAACATAAGATCTGATGCACCCCGACGGCACAAAACAGACCTGATTTTTTTTTTTTTTAACATTTTCAGTTGTAAATATACCAGATTTTTCCAATGTGAAAACCCATCGCACAGGTGTGGAGCTTTCCAAGGACAAGCACTGATCGTACAGGGGCTGCATGCAAGCCCCATGCTGGGGGCTAGTACACATCACTGCATGCTATTACCTCCAGTTCTAAATATATGAGGAATTAAACCCCAGCTTTGCCAAAATCTGTGATTTATACATGACACATTGGTCACTACCGCAACCACGTGAAATAACGATGTTATGTCCCAAGTGCAGCTTACCAAACAAAGAACAAAACAGGAGGACAAGAAGTCATAAATAAGAAAAGGTGGGTAGCTTCTAATGAAGCTACATTAAAATCACCTCCCCTGGGAGGCTATGGAGTTTCCAGGCACTGAGAGTATTCCAACAGAATACTATTAGTCTGCATCAGACACAGTTCTACTCATCTCTGTTAATCTTCACAAGCACTCTATGAGGAGGAAGGAATTATTATCATCCCCATTTTACAGAGGGCAAAATGGCTCCAAGAACTTAACGTGCCCGAAGTCGGCCACTTGCCTAATTGTGGAGCCAGGTCCGTCAGCTCCAAAGCTGGTGCTCTTAACCATGACATTTATGCAGAAGACATTCCTTACTGAGCCTCACGAAGTCCCAAGTGATTTTAAATTCTACTGTTATATGCAGCTAAGCAGAAGTAAAATCTACTAAGAACCTGCAGTATAAAAAAACAAACAAAAAACCAACTAATACTGAACTTTCTTTGGGTTATTTGTATGGAAATATGTTAACATAAATGTTTCAGACATTACATGAAATTTCTAAAAATCTTATATGTTCTGGTATAATGTTATAAGTCATAATTCTAGTCATTACTTTAAAATGTATATCTCAGAAATAACTAAATTTCCTTGTCAATTGCATTATTACGAACTTTCATCAAACTTTTAACCGTGGTCATTTTTAAGTTTTTTGTCATTTACAGACAGTTCTGGGTGTACTCTGATGCTTTCGCAAAAATGTTCCTATAAAAGGGTTTCATCTTCAAGGCATTCATGGAAAAGACTCTGACAAGTACAGGTTTCTGGTAACTGGCTATACTGCTGAACTGAATGAATAAGCATTTTCAGAACTCTAATGGAAAACTGATGAATTCATAAAAGTGCTAACAAAAGATCAAGATGGAAAAAAATTAATTACATGGGACTGAGTGAACTGATGAGGATGATTATAATTTTTGTGACTTTCTGTTTGAATAAAAAAAAAAATCCCACAAGGACTCAGAGGAAAAAATATACAAATCAATTTCCCCTGCAAAGTAAAGGAGCTGTTGCAGTGGAGGATTACTGGACTAAATGTCAATATCATGACATAGTATGAGTGTGTTTCGTGTTTGGTAATTGCAATCATTGTTGCTTTTGTTGCGGTCATCATTTACAATGCTTGGTGTCAGTTTATTTATCTCTTGTAAAAATAAAATACAGTGTGTGTGTGTGAGTTATGAAAAAAAATTGGAATTAGTAAAAATGAGGGCAACAACAACAAAAAAAGAAGTAAAATCATATAAACTAGTCCTTGATGTTCTCAAGGATACATCCCCAGACTTTGAGAATTTCCAAATCTGCAAATGCCACTCCAGCATATATCTGCTCACCTGTAAGATGGGGAAATAACACCTGGCTCCCTAGGTGACTGTGCAGGTTAACTGAGATCTTGTACTAATTTAAGAAGCACAAAGTCGAGAGGGGACGTTGCATGCTCAACCAGGCTCCCTCGCCAGCATTCACCAGTAGGAGCCAGACACTACTATATACGAAGGATGCAAGAGGACAAGTGCAGCCCTGAGGGCTCAAGGTCAAGTGCATGCCAGGGGATTTAACACTCCATGGACCAGCCCCAGCAGGCAATCTCTATCAAAACTCATAGTTTTGGGGCCTAAGACGCCATGCTTCTCCAAGACACCCAGATACGTTCACGCAGACTGTCTCTTAGGAGACCTAGAAATTAAGGTCGTTAAAAAAAAAGCCCAAACAGACGTGTAGGCATTAAAAACTCAAATCACTGGTGAATTTTGGGATCTTGCTCACGTTCCTGAATTGAGGTGTTTCACAGTAGTTGATACTACGACCTTTACTACTTTCCAGATCCTTCTTATACTCCACCTTGGAAACCAAAACACCAGATGCACAAGAGAATCAAACCCGAAGTCACTCTTGAAAATGTCACCAGGACTCGACTTAGGATATTTTTAGAAAACTTTCAACCCAAGATTTTAAAATACCAGGCATAGGATACTGTAGGTTAACAATCTGTGTTTTCCTTTCAAATAGTGATAAGTAAATAATCAGTTTGGTTCTGAATATTAAAAATATACAGCCCCTTTCAAGAGTAAATACTTTAAGATTTCATATAGCTCAAAAAAATGGCAAAATGGTTTTAGAAATCCAGACAGTGGATACTCTTGGGGACAGGTGTCTGGACTTCTGGTCATGTCCTGTTTCTTGATCTGGGTGCTAATTACACAGTCGTGTCCACTTGTGGAAATTCTTCCTGTTGTACACTTATGATATATGCACTTCTCTGTATGTATACTTAAGTAGAATTTAACCAAAAAAGTTACTTTACAAAAGAGTGTAATAAATGAGACTGCTCATAGATGCAAAGTGTCTTCTAATTTTAAATGGCTAGTTGAGCTCCCCTGGGTAGCTAGATATAAGATGTGAGGCCACAGTTACTAAATAGATTCCAAGTCATCCCAGGTAGCTGGAGAAGGCAGCTGAAGGGTGGTTACCATTAACAGAGGCCTGGCTGGTTTTTCTTACTAGATAAACATAAGACCAAAAGGAAATGGAAGGTTCCCTTGTGACCGCTTACCAAAGGAAATGCAACTTGTTATCATATCTTATAAAACATTTGGTGGGAATATGACTTTTAAAGTATGCATGATGCGGGCTTCCCTGGTGGCGCAGTGGTTGAGAGTCCGCCTGCCGATGCAAGGGACACAGGTCCATGCCCCGGTCCAGGAAGATCCCACATGCCGCGGAGCGGCTGGGCCCGTGAGCCCTGGCCGCTGAGCCTGCATGTCCGGAGCCTGTGCTCCGCAACGGGAGAGGCCACAACAGTGAGAGGCCCGCGTACCGCAAAAAAATAAATAAATAAAAAATAAAGTATGCAAGATGCATTGTAATGCTTACAATATGATATAAAATTTAAAAAGTACACAAAACTGTATATACGTTGAATTCTAATTCTACAAATGTATGTTTTTATATTCATATATTAGTTTATGATATATTCACATAGAAAGAGGTCAAAATGGTAACAATGTTATTCCTGGGTAGAACTACATTATCAGTGGTCTGGTTCTAGTTCTGTCCCTAAAAGTCTATCTGAACCAGAACAAGACATTTTACTTTTCCAAGCCTATGACAAAGCAAGGGCCTAAAGATTGCAAAGATCCCATCTAGATCTAATGGTCTCTGAGTCAAAAGCAAGGTTCAGTAAACTTTTCCTGTAAATGACCAGACAGAAAATATTTGCCCCTTCGCGGAACATCCCATCTTTATATCAACTCTTGTAGCTCGAAAGCAGCCATAGATAATATGATGTGTTTCAATAAAACTTCATTTATAAAAATAGGCTGTGGGCTGGATTTGGCACTCAGGCCATAGCTTGCTGACCTCTGGCCTACAACATCAGAATCATGTGGAATATTTGTTTAAAATGCAGGTTCCAGGGGCTCGGCACCCATCTACTACTTCAAAGTATCTGAGGTTGCTGATGAGGCCCAGGAAACGTCACCCTTGTAATTCTGAGCAATCAGAGCACCACAGGTTAAGGAACACTTTGGGGTAAAAGACTGACTCTTAGGGGTTAGAGAAGAAAAATGTTTTAGGAAATTTGCATATCCTTTTCTGAGTTTCAGATAACTTGCTAGGTGAGTCCTATGAATAGCCTGCCAAGAGGCTGACAACTCAAATGCCTTCAGGGTCCCGACAGGCAATGCAAACAGAGAAGCTACTATGAAGAAACTCCAGGACTTAAAAAGGATATGGGGAGCTAGAGGGGAGATTTCCTTGCCAAACAGTCTTACAATTATAAAAATCGTAACCACTGGGTAGGCCAAACAAAACACAGTCTCTGGCAGCCAGGTCAGGCTCTAAGGCAAGGGGAATTCATATGGTACACACAACTTCTCAGAAACCTGACTACAATAATGAGAGAATGAGGGAGGTTCCACGTCCAAAACGCTCCCATCTTTGATTTCCGCTCCTATAAGAATGACATATTGTTATAAATAAAGCTTGTCTCCTCCAGTATTCTGGCAACTAGAAATCTATCGCTGGGAACTTTGGAATATCTATAGCCCTGTGAGAATTCTGGGAAGAAACTTTTGAACCATCAGAGAAGGATTTAATTAGTCTGATTCTAGGCTCTCTTGTGAATTGCTTTTTACTGACTATTCGTTCTTTGGGACCTGGTAACTCATGTGTAGTTTATGTGGTGTTACACGGAACTTTTCATTCTGGGGTCGCCCCTTCGCTGTCTGTTGGAGACAAAGGAGGTGACAGCACACAGGTGAAAATGTCCCCATACGTACCTCACTCACAAGCTTGTTCACGCTCTGAGCCCGCTTAAGAACCAAGTTGTCTTGGGCTGGGAGGGAATGATAATGTGCAGCGCCCTTCATCTTATTGAAGTCCTGCCTGTATTTTATCTGAAAGAAGACACAAAGGGCATCTGGAGTTGTTGTTTTCATGCTCCATGAGAGAAGTTACTCCACACTTACCTCACATTTAATGTCAACATTTATTTCATAGAATTTTCTGGAGGAAAAAATAATCACATGGGTTTTTCCTCCACTGAAGTCCATAAACCACTTAGTCCCTTTTATATTAACATTTTACTGCCCCCTTTCACATTTTTTACACTTTACATTCTAACTCTGCATGAAGAAAGGTCTCAAAACGATCACACCTAAAGGTATAATCCAAAACCCATACTGCCCTTGGTTTCAACAATCACTTCTCATCCAGCCTCCAGTGATGAATGTGTGTGCTTTACCTCCCCTCTCAGGGCAAAGTGCACTCCTCTAAGGAAATGGGTAATAACTAAATAGTAACAAAGTAAAGGAGAAGGGCAAAGGGGGTATGAAATGAATGCTGGGCTTCTGATTACAGACCAAGTTCAAGCTGGTGTAAGATCTGCCGTGTGCTTGTCACTTTACCAAGTTTAATTATAGCTTCTCTTTCAAGGACTGCCAACTGGCTAACATTCTGCAAATAAAAATCATTTTATCAACTGGGTTACACCGAGTTTGATAATCATACGATTTATTTTAATCAGCTATTCCTCTGAAGTGCTCAATTTCTAAGATGGGTTATTTTGCAAAGACTCTCCTAACCCCAGCTTATCTAGCTGGACCGGTATGTGCACTTGCTTCAGCTGACTTCAAGTAAGTTGTGTGGCTTGTCCATGTCAATCTCCTTTGAAGCAGATAAATGTGACCTAACAGCATGAGCTAAAAATGCAGACGTCAGGAATTTGGATAGGAATTGAGGGCTAACATTCTGCTTTGACTCAGCTCTGATAAATTTAACTGTACATAGGTTTCAGTAAGCACAGCCTTCCAAGTCTCATTTCTCCTCACTTCTGTGACTCTGTGGGTCGTCCCAATGTGGTACTTACATCACTAGCGAGTTCGTTGGCTTTCTTGGCATTCTGATAAGCCGGGGTGATCATGGCCGGGAAGCTGCCCTTTCCTCTGCGCTCGCCATACTCTTCTGAGTAATCCTGCTGGGTCAATCAAAAAGTTTAATCAGTAATGCTCCCCTCCTGGAATGGGTGGGGGATTAGCAATGACCTCTCCTAGAGCCTGTTCCCATGGAGGCCCGTCCACCTTGGAAATTCCTGTGATCGTTAAGGTGGTAGACACTAGAGGTACACCCAGCACACGGTCAGCACTAAATAAATAGTAACTGTTATCATTAGCATCATCATTTCCATCAGATAAATCAAGATACTCTATGAGTCTCCTAGGCTCATGTATTTTGGAGTATTCATTTCTTAAATGACACCTGGAAAGTCCTCCTGTCTTCCAGTAGTCTCGAATGCCACCATTCTCAGGCCCCTTAGCAGATCTATGCAAAGACACATTGATATTCCACATACTGTCTCCCCCAGTGATGGATTCATCTCATTTACCAAGAGAGAGATATTATGTAACTATTTGAATTTTTGTAATTTGGCTGAAAAGACTTCACACTGCAATAAGGTGATCTCAGCTGGGACCAAATGTATATTTCAGACTAAGTATTAACAATCTGAGTCTTAATTTCTTCCGTCCTCCTCCTCCCATCACCCAGGCTCTCCCACAAAGGAGAACTTTCTCTCTCACGGGACTGTCATCATGTTACTAGTGTAAAACTTCCCCAGCAACCGGAGTTACTTCAAGACTCCGTCAGATGCTACTTTCTGTCCAGGGAACTCCTCCCTCACTCCCAGCCCCACCCCAGGCAGAATCAGCTGCTTCCTCATCTGTGTTCCCACAAATCTGGAACAGCCCTTAGTGTACCCCCTTGGGCTCATGACTCCATCTCTCTCTGGCCTCCTCCAAAGAAGGGTGCCTCCTCCAAACCGTGATGACCTGCTCCAGCATCACGGTTCACAGTCTAGCACACACACTCTCTTAAATGAAATAGTTGGGTCAAATTAGAATGTCCAGGCTTCCTTTTTATCCAATAATGACACCTGTTTAGCCTGAGTGCTCCTTTATCCTTGGCTGCCAGAATGTTCTGGGCCAAATGTAGTAAGTGAAAAAAATAATAACAACAGAGACTCTCAAATTCTTTGGTAATCTCCTTTTGCCCATTCTGCTTTACAGTTTGGAGTTGGCTTGTAGCTTCATTTTAACTTCTGTGCTTATGTGAATATATATTGTGTATGTAAATCTTTTTGAGACCCTTAATCCTACTGGGGAGTTGACAGGTTACAAATAATAGATTACATGGTATAGTCCATTAACATAAAAAACTACTCATTAAAAAGAAAAAAGGGGACTTCCCTGGTGGCGCAGTGGTTAAGAATCCGCCTGCCAATGCAGGGGACACGGGTTCGAGCC
Organism: Lipotes vexillifer; assembly: GCF_000442215.2. Classification (NCBI taxonomy): domain Eukaryota; kingdom Metazoa; phylum Chordata; class Mammalia; order Artiodactyla; family Lipotidae; genus Lipotes; species Lipotes vexillifer. Next base: position 7,562,783 of record NW_006797481.1, on the reverse strand, counting down.
CTGGACCGGGAGGATCCCACATGCTGTGCAGCAACTAAGCCCGTGCGCCACAACTACTGAGCCTGCGCTCTAGAGCCCGCGATCTACAACTACTGAAGCCTGTGCGCCTACAGCCCGTGCTCTGCAACGAGAAGCCACCACAACGAGAAGCCCATGCACCGCAACGAAGAGTAGCCCCCGCTCGCCGCAACTAGAGAAAGCCCGCGCGCAGCAGCGAAGACCCAACGCAGCCAAAAATAAATAAATAAAATAAATTTATTTAAAAAAAAAGAAGAATGAATTTTTTTGTCTTTTAGGCACTACAGATATTTATAGTGTATCTGACTGTCCACCTGCTTCTCTATCACTCCCTCCTACTCTCGCCCTGGTGAGTCACAGTAAATCACAGTGAAATGCCACAGGATATGGAGTCCTCTCAACTGACAGCTGCTGGCAGTGCTATCGAATGACACCCACTTTGATTCTTGTATTTGTTATTATCATGATTGGAAACTTCAATCAAAATGTCCTAATAATCAAGGTTCCACTATGATACTATGAAGTTACATTTCATCACTGTGTATAGACAGGTCTAGATACACACATGAAATTATATGCGTGTGTTACAACTAGTGGCAGATAGGATAGTCCAAATTTAGAACAAAATACTTTTTGCTAAATATGGAAGCCAAATATTTTTTAAACTGACTTTTAAAAGTTGTCCTGAGCATTCTAAACAACATATTTACAACATGAAACCAATAAAAACGTATTTTCATTGAGTTTTAAGCACTGAGAGACCATTTAACTGACTTATCATGAAATTTAATAAAATGGCCTTTTAAATTCAAAACCAAACATTTTTGCTCAGATAGACATTTGCAAAAGGGTCAAAACCTATCTTCATGTGCATTTTAAGTTTCACATGAATATATCCCCAATATAAGCAACTTGGTTTTCTGAAGAACAGAAATAAGTTATTTGTTTCCTTTTATAAATTATGTATATTGAACGTCACATAGGTTGTAAAGTCTACCCAGTGCCAAAAAATTTAAACAACTGTCAAATTAAGAAAGAAATATCACCCAAGCCCACGGAACGCACCCTTCCGGTCACACGCTTGGTCTTCCAACATTCTTTACTTGCAACCATGAAAAAATAATGTTCCCTTTTTCCTTTACAACACCTGTCTAGTACCAGAAAATCAGAGGGACGTGCAAATAAAATTAGCTGCAATTGTCACTCAACCTTTTTACATCCTGCCAAGATGTAGCTCATTTAAGAAATGAAATTGAGAAAAAGGGTTACTTTCTCTGGCATATTGCTTTATTTAGCAACCTAGACAAGAAATTCATTTTCTAAGAAAATGAATCCTGCTCCTCAGTGAAGTGCTCAATATTTTTCAAGACATGCATTTTGATCCCTTTTGTGCCTATGCAGTGACAGGCTAAACACAGCCAGTCGTAGTCCTTGGGACTTTTCTTCAATGACTAGATGAGGATGCTTTATTCCTGGCAAGCCCACCATTTTGATATGGGTCCTTTATTTTTAAAAAAGGAAAGAAAAAGTGCTTAGAATCTGTTTTCCTAAGTGAGTCAAGTCGAGCCCTGTGTAATTGTTTGTTCGCGACTTTCAGGCTTGGAAATTCCGCCTTCCCTAAATCACAGCCCAACCCCTGATTAAATGGTCATAGGTTGTGTCACAGGCTAGAGGGCTGCCAAACTGAGAAATGACCATCGAAAAGGGTCTCGCAGGACGTCATTTTATCACATACCTGGCCATACTGGTCCACATACTCCTTTGTCAATGTTCCCTCAGCTTCAGCAGCTGGACCAGCCATTCCCTTCGTTTCTCTTTGATATTGTTGGTGGTACCTCACCTATTTGAAGGGGAAGGATAAATTTAGCCTCTTACGCACAGGGGCCAGAACAGTAAAAATGAATGTCTTGTGGAATGTTCTTTTTCTGCTTGGATCTAGGGAATGTGTCTTAGACATGAAAGTGCCTGATCGTTGTCTTGGGAAAACTGATTGGAAACTATGTAGGAAAGCTACTTCCTGTATCCACGGTGCAAAGAAACGGAGACAAGGAGACAGGAAGTTGGACTCACCAGGCCCAGGTAAATTTCTGCTTCCTTCCCTCCCATGCAAACATTGCCCTGGACACTTACTTCACTTGCCAGCTCATTGGCTCTTCGGGCTATCTGATAAGCAGGTGTGGTCATAGCAGGAAAACTGCCTTTCCCTCTCTGTTGTTTATAGTCCTCTGTGTATCTCACCTGGAAAAGGAAAACAAATTTTGAATCCCGTGCCACAGTCCCACCATCTCCCAGGCAATCTGACTGAGAAGCCCTGCTCAGGGCTCCCATAGCACCCTGCACATCTCCCGTCACAGCTCTTACGCAATGTAGTTGGCTTAGAGCTTGATGGACCCTGTGTATCTTATTTACCATTTTATTCCCAATACCCAGCTCGCTGCCTGATACGTGGAGATGCTCAATGTAGAATTCGACACATACTTGTGAGCACCTGCTGTGTACCACGGGGTGAGGCCAGGCAGAGCAACAAGGCTTCTGCCCTTGAGCTGCCAGTCAAGTCTGGGAGATGAAAGAGGCTTCTCAACCCAAGTCAAGTGGAAGCCACTTGTTAAGCTGAACCTGGATTCGTGCTTAAACTTCCCACTCTGAGCAATACTAAGTTCCCAGTCTTAGTATGCCGTGAGCAACTGGGCTATGAAAAGGCAAATGCAAGAAATTCTTCGGAATTTATATTCTACAGTTTGCAGTGACAAGGAGAGACTTCTTTAAGATTAATCAGATATACCTGGTTTGTTACTAATACCGCGTAAACTTTTCTCTCTAAGGAAAAGTCTTTGCAAGGTCTGTGCTAGCTGCCAAATCTGACCCGACCATCCTTGACCTTAGAAAGTTCTTCCTGGCCCCCGCACAGGATTGAGATGCCACCTGCATTCTCCCTGCCTCTTCCTCCACGTAAGGAAAGAACGGGGAACCTTAAACGAGAATCACTGCATCTGGCCTCCAGCATTTCTTACATCACTTTGAAGCTGTCCCGCCGCCTTGGCCCAGAGAAGCTCGGGGGTATCCACCACTGTGCTGAACCTGGAGATGTGTTCGTCATGCCGTCTCTTGTACTCCACCTGGTGAGGGGACAGTACAGAGTCAAGGTCACACTCAACAGCCTTTGTAGGACCTCTCCTTGCGGCTGTCCTGAAGCTACACCATCGGGCAACACTCAACGCAAACATATGGCAAGTCTTTCTGGTTTGTTCTATGGGCTCCTCTCCAAAAAGCATCAGCGCTCATGTGTTAAGTCCAAGAGAGGGCCAGGAACTTCTAAACGTTAACAAATATTCATTCATCTCCATAACAATCACATAAGGCAAGACTGTGATTTTCCCCATTTTACAAAAGAGCAGCTGAGGAACAGAAAGGTTAAGTAATTGGCTCTTGGTCCACAGGTACTAAGTGAGACAGCCAGGATTCAAATCCCAACATTCCAGCTCTAAAATCTGAGCTCTTAACCAGCAAGTTGTGCTACTCTTCAGGAGGTTCCACCATCCACTTAATAAAAATCAGTGTCCTTAATGCTAACGCCACCAAAAGAAATTATTTGGTCCAGTCTTGTGGTGAGCTCCATGTGACAGATGTGGCCCAAACAAGGCACAGAGAGTGAATGACAGGGAAAAGATAAGAACATAGTTTTCTCCATAATATCACACTAAGGGTACCTACTGCCCCAAAGCACCCTCCTTTTGGATTTTATCTGAATCAATCCCAGGGGTTCACTAATGACAAAAATTAGCGTAATCGATGGTGAATAAGCACTGAGGCACTCACTTGGCTGGCCAGCTGGTGGGCTATCTTGGCCCTTTGATGGGCAGGTGTGATCATGGCTGGAAAGCTGCCCTTGCCCCGCTGTTCCTCATGGTCTTCTGTGTACTCCTGCTGGTCAGACCAATGTCAGCATGAGAACCAACATGAAATCCAATGAGAACGAATAAAACTGCAATAGCAAGCATCATCAGAACCAGTGCAGCTGGATGTATAAGATACTTGGAAAATATTTCAGTCACCTGGAATAAATTTGAGAATGTTATTCACTTGGTGATTTAAATAACACCTTCAAGGCTGAAGGAAGCATATTTCCCAGGTCAAAGGGTTTCTCCTTCAATGTTTATATTAAACTGTGTGGAACCTGGCACAACCCAAGGGATGCCCTTTAACTCAAAGGCTTGTATGATAATGCAGCAATTATTATGCAGAAGCCTTTCTGGTACTAGAGACACAGTTCTACAGCACTGGGAGTGAAACGTCTGCTCTCTTCTGCTCCTAACTTTTGAGTATCTCTGATGGTCTGTTTTCCACCTTAGCAATTGTGTTTCTGTTGTCTTCTTTCCATTTGCTCAAGAAAAGTTACTAAAGACTAGCAATATTTTCCAGAGTGGTTTCTTCAAAGGGCAGGTGCCCTGGGTGTATGGAGAGGACTAGAGGGTACTGTGTGCAGATCACTAAGGATTTCCATAATCTGGGCTAAAATTGCCTTTTCTACGATGAAAACCTACCAAGATCTCTCTTATGGTGCTACAGGTCAGAAATCTAAAATAGGGCATCAGGGCTGATTCCTTTTGGAGGCTCTTGTGGCGAATCCATTTCTTTGCCTTTTCCAGCTTCTGGAGGCTGCCCGCGTTCCTTGGCTTATGGCCCCAAACACTTTTGACCTCTGCTTCTGTTGTCACGTCATCTTTTCTCTGACTCTGACCCTCCTGCCTCCCTCCTTATAAGGACTCTTGTTACATTTGGTGCACCCTAATAATCCAGGATAATCTTCCTATCCTTACCTCAATTAGGAGTTTGGGTTTAGCAGATATATATAGTAATATATAAAATAGATAAACAACAAAGTCCTACTGTACAGCACAGGGAACTATATTCAATATCTTGTAATAAATTATAATGGAAAAGAATCTGAAAAAGAATATATATATATATACATATAATTGTATGTATATGTATAACTGAATCACTTTGCTGTACATCAGAAACTAACACAACATTGTAAATCAACTATCTTTCAATAAAAAAGAAGAATCCTTACCATAATCATATCTGTAACATCCCTTTGGCCAGGCAAAGTAGCATATACACAGGTTCCAGGGATTAGGACATGGGAATCTTTCGGGGAGGGCCAGTATTCTGTCTACCACAATCTTAAAATAAAGGAATATTCAAACTAATTGCTAAAGTAACTTTCCAGGGCCCTTACCTCACCCAGTGACTTTTGAGCCTTAGCCATCCTTACAATTTCAGCGTCTGGCAGAGCTCCTGGGCACCAAGCATTCCCTTCCCCATATCCAGTCCAATAGGCTCTCTATAGAGGAAAAACACAAATGTATACAAACACACACCCCAGACATTTGCCTGGTAAGATCCCCCTACCTACTCCACCCTCCCGGCAACATACATACATTGACATACATTGTCGATATAAGATAGAAAAAGTAGACATTCTCTAAAAACTATAAACTCCCCTTGCTTTATGGTAGGTCTCATCTAACTAGAATGTTCATTTTTTTCAAACTAGAAAATAACCTAATATCCTAAATAACCAAACTTTCTGAGATTCACTTATATCATAGAAGAGTTCCAAATGTAACTTAACATTTCTTTGCTCATTATTGCACCAAGATGGGCAGCGGGGAGTTGCTGTGGACAGGCCATCTAAGACTAATCAGCACTATTCAGCCAAGCTTCAAAAACCTGCTACCTGTTGCGTGCCAAGCATTAGATTAGGCAGTTAACACTAGGAAAAGAAAATCAAAAAAGAAAAAAGAAGAAGAAATCAAAGTTTCTCTTTTAAGATACTTCTGACCTATCTATGGAGATAAAACTAACATATGGGGGCTTCCCTGGTGGCGCAGTGGTTGAGAGTCCACCTGCCGATGCAGGGGACACGGGTTTGTGCCCCGGTCCGGGAAGATCCCACATGCCATGGAGTGGCTGGGCCCGTGAGCCATGGCCGCTGAGCCTGCACATCCGCAGCCTGTGCTCCGCAACGGGAGAGGCCACAACAGTGAGAGGCCTGCGTACCACAAAATAAAACAAAAAAAAAGAAAAAAAAACTAACATATGAAACAATGAGCTATTAGAGAACATTTGTGTGCCTAAATGTACTGTATTGAAGATAAAACACAGTGAGAGTTTTGAAAAAGCAATCTGTATATGATGGCCCCTGTTTTGGACAGGAATTTGAGCTGGTCCTCCAGGGCTACGGTCAGTTAACAGATGATGCAAAGGGAAAAAGAAAAACATCTACTCTAGGAGGTCAGTTCCATGAAGGCAGGGATTTTTATCTGTTTTGTGCACTGATGTATTCCAGTAGCCTGGAACTATGCCTGGCATATAATACTCAATAAATATATGTTGAATAAATTCTCGAAGTGGGGACTGCCATGAATAAAAGCATGAAGGCAGTGATAGGCTTCATGTGAAAGACCATGAGGAGGTGGGTTTGATTGGAATGGGAGTAAGGATGAGGAAACAAGTGGGCTGGAGGTGGGGCAAGTTGCACAGACCATCTTTTGGCGATCTGGAAAGACAGATAATTCACATGTGAAAATATGCTCAACTACACTCCCAATCAGGGAAGTTTAAATTCAAACAACAAAATACAGGTTGTTAAAACTTTTATCTGGGGCTTCCCTGGTGGCGCAGTGGTTGAGAGTCCGCCTGCCGATGCAGGGGACACGGGTTTGTGCCCCGGTCCGGGAAGATCCCACATGCCGCGGAGCGGCTGGGCCCGTGAGCCATGGCCGCTGAGCCTGCGCGTCCGGAGCCTGTGCTCCGCAATGCGAGAGGCCGCAACAGTGAGAGGCCCACGTATCGCAAAAAAAAAAAAAAAAAACTTTTATCTGGTAATACCAAGTGTTGGTGAGTCTGTGGGAAACAGGTATTCTCATACTCTGCCTGTGGGAATATAAAATGTACAGCCATTTTAATGTACAGACAGAAATTTGACAGTTTGTCCACTAAAATTAAAAAGGCACAGACTCTTGATCTAGCAACCTCATTTTCCATTATCTATTCTAGAGAAATACTGTGTCCAAAAGAGGTCTTGCACAAAGGTGTTCACTGCAAATTCATAACAGAAAAAAAATGGGAATAACCCTGCCCATCAATAAGAAAGCATGATACATCCTCTCTTAATGATTGCACCCATGATCTACCCACCTACTACAGCTTAAAAGGTTGCTGACATAGAAACATCTCCAGGGTATTTGTTGAGCGAAAAATGCAAGTTGTAAAACAATGCATATTGTTTCATGGAAAAATAAAATTATACATTTCAATAGAAACATACATCTATAATTTTCCATAAGAAATACTAGCTGATATTTGTTGTGTCGACCAGTGTTCTAAGATCCTTACATTTATATACTCTTTTAATTTTTACAATAGTCCTGTGAATCAGGAACTGTTTGAAGTTCACTTAGAAACTGAACTTAAAGAAAGCCAAAGAAAAGAATGGTTAAATAACTCATTAAAGGTCCTTCAATAAGTGGCAGTAGTCATATATAAATGTAAGTAACAAAAAAATAAATTATATAGATATTAATTTGTAAATGAGGAGAGAGAGTCTGGAAGGATACCCACAAGACTGACAACAATGGGTACCTCTACAGAAGGAACTGGGATTGGAGATAGTGGACAAAGGGTTAGCTTTGCACTGTTTGGACTGTTTTATGTGGATCATTAAAAACAAATGGTTGGGAAATTTTGAAATGATGAGGCTGTCAATAGAGAATGACCACAAATTCTCAGGTGATGGGAAGAGTAAATCAGAGACAAGCAGGAAGATGTGTGTGACCAATGTCACATGACAGGCTGGAGAGGGGCAAACCCAGGAGAGGGAAGGTCCTCACAAAGGTCCAGGCAGGAGATGATGGGGCTCAGAGCTGGGATAGTGAAATGGGAGGGAAGGGGTGGAGCTGAGTGAAGGGTCAGAAGAAGAAAGGGCAGCCTTGGTTTCCAGCCTGGTGGCTGATCCCAGTGACAGAAACATAGTGGTTGGAAGGGAGAAGTCAGTGAGCTTGGACTGGAGCAGATTTGGCTGAGGTGATGCTGGGTCTTCTGCAGACAGCTGGAATTACAAACTGGATAAAAGAAAGTGTAACCAATGCCCTCTAGAAGTAATACCGATGATACATTTCATTTGCATAGTGTGTCATTCTTTTCTCTGTTTTCAAACCCATTTATAACTCTTCCTTCACCTCATCCACCAATGGTTGCCTGTTAGGTGCAGCCGCCCCATCCTTGGATTTCATGTCCCAGTGAAAAAACGATTTAAACCGTTTGCCATCGTCTTGGTCATCGATCTGCACAATGAAGATATTATCAGTAATGTTTCCATCAGAAAAGAGAAAGGAAACAAATAATATACAGCTAAACTGGGGCGGGGATCCTGTCTCAACTGCAAAGCATCTTAACTGCACTACAAGCCACAGCTGTCAATGTCACCACAGCTTCATCTGTACCACCAGCCAAAGGGCACATAGAAAGCACCTGCTGTGTGCAAAGCTCTATTTAGCAGTGCAATTAAAAAAGGCAACATCTCTACAAGCTAATCACACAACACCAGGTGTTCAGCTTAGAAAACACTAGACATTAGAGCAGTTGTTCTTAACTTTAGCCTGTGCAACACCCAGGGAGCTTGTTAAATGCTGGCTCCCCAAATTCATGTAGCTGTTCTCCTATGCTTTATAATTTCACCTTTCACATCTTGATCTATAACACACCTTGAGTTAATTTTTATGTACGAGGTAGATATCAAGGTTCATTTTTTTCTACGCAAGTGTCCAATCACTCCGGTACCATTTATTTAAAGATCATTCTTGCTACATTGAAATGCAGTGGTGCCTTTGTTGTAACTCAAGTGACCACATATGTGCAGCTCTATTTCTGGATGTTGTATTGTTTTCTACTGGTCTGTCTGTCTATTCTTACACCAATACTATGCTGAGTTAATTACTACTACTTTTATAGTAAGTCTAGAAATCTGGTAACCTAAGTCCATTGATTTTGCTCTTCAAGACTTCTTGGCCATTCTAGAATCATTGTACGTACATATCAATTTTAGAATCAGTTTGTCAATTTCTATGAAAAACACCAGGATTTTGGCTGGGATTGCATTGAATGTGTAGATCAGTTTGAGGAGAACTGACATCTAACAATATCTTCATGACTTTGGAATAGGCAAAGATTTTTAAGGAGAACATACAAGGAACTAACAACAAAAGAAAAAAAATCAGGTCTTAAGCCCAAATCCAGATATTATAATGTATGAGATCCAAGATGGGGCCCAGAAACCTGCAACTTTAACAAGTTGAAGTTTAAGTCATTAATTTTACAGGTGAGGAAAGAAGCTCAGAGAAATCAACTTATTAAAATCATTCAATGATTTAGCAGAGCCAGGTTCACAATCCAGGAATTCTAGTTCCCTGTCAAGGGCACTTTGTCTGGGCTTGCTTAACACTGCACTAATATGTATACTTTAAAATAGATAAATTGAGAGATCTTAACATGTTTTTTCCCTTGGATTTTGAGAAACTACCACAAACATTACACAGACTCAAGGCAAAGTTTCTTGATGGCAGCTCCACTGATATTTGGGGCCAGTTTGTTATTTCTTGTGGGGGACTGTCTAGTGCATGGCACTATGCTGAGCAGGATAGGTGGTTTCTATCCATCAGATGCCAATAGTATTCCTACCTTCCCAGTTCTGACCCCAAAAAAAGTCCCCAGACATCACCTGGGGGGCAAAACTGCCCTCCTTGAGAGCCATTGACTTACGGAATCAGAATCACATGACCAAAATAAACAGGAAAGCTGTATTTGCTGCCCCGTCTCACAGGACAAACCCATCATAGGGCGGGGGTGGCGGTGGGGGCCGTGTCTGCCTCCCCAGAGACCTTTCACAGGACTCGTGATTATTCAGAGGAAGCAGGAAGAGAGAAAAAGCCATAAATGTTAATAGTGGGGTAAGGAAGCATTAAGGGCTAAAGTTCATTCTCCAAATAGAAGGGAACCCAGATGCTCTATTTTGCTAAAAGTTCCATTCACACCTACCAAACAGGAAATTTTGTCTTAGTAAATATTTATTTATTCATTTACTTTTTAAAGAATGACATTTTACAAACAGAAAAATGTCAACCTGCTTCAAATGCCAACTTAAAATCTTTACATTTCTCCTTCATCACCATTACTGAAGCATCCCTTTCTTTCCTTTTTTTTTATTTTAGCATATGCACCATGAATCTGTTTTTTATTCAATTGGCAAAGTCTCTCAGAGAAGAAAAGGGAGTAAGAAAGTAATTCACCACACTCCTTAGAATGGTTATAAGATCTGGGGCCTTGGGGACTTCCCTGGTGGTGCAGTGGTTAAGAATCTGCCCGCCAATGCAAGCGACATGGGTTTGAGCCCTGTTCTGGGAAGATCCCACATGCCGTGGAGCAACTAAGCCCATGTGCCACAACTACTGAAGCCCTTGCACCTAGAGTCTGTGCTCCGCAACAAGAGGAGCCACCGCAATGAGAAGCCCTCGCACCGCAATGAAGAGCAGCCCCTGCTCGCTGCAACTAGAGAAAACCCATGTGTAGCAACAAGACCCGACATGGCCAAAAATAAACAAATAAATAAATTTATTTAGGAAAAAAAAAGATCTGGGGCCTAGAACGGACATTGTTGTCCATTAGATTTTTTTCCCTGGTGGGAAAGGAGGAGAAAGGGGTCTCAGCAGTCAATTGTTCCGTACACACACACACACACACACACACACACACACGCATGCATGTACACACCCACACATATGCGTGTACACACATGCACACATACGCATGTACACACATATGCATGTACATACACACGCATGTAAACACACATCCACCACACACAGATAACACACATATACACACACCACACACCTGCACAGGTGTGCACACAGATGTGTATACACATGTACATATACATACACACATGCGTATGCACCATGTACACACATGTGTATACATGTGTACACATATTCATACACACATACACACACTCCCCACATGCACACATACATATTTATACACATACACATATGTTTACATAGATGTGAACAAATACACACACACAGGCTTCCTGAGAAGCTCACATCACTGTCTGTGGCTGGAAACAGAACCAGCAATGATCTTGCTCCAGGTCGGGCCTGTCATACAAGTTAAAAGAAAGTGAATCTACTACCACCTCAAAAAAAGGTAAATACTGGGCTTCCCTGGTGGCGCAATGGTTGGGGGTCCGCCTGCCGATGCGGGGGACATGGGTCCGTTCCCCGGTCTGGGAGGATCCCACGTGCCGCAGAGCGGCTGGGCCCGTGAGCCATGGCCGCTGGGCCTGCGCGTCCGGAGCCTGTTGCTCCGCGACGGGAGAGGCCACAATGGTGGGAGGCCCGTGTACCACAAAAAAAAAAAAGAAAGTGAATCCACTACCACCTCAAAAAAAGGTAAATACTGTGTGATCTGTTGTAAGAGCATAAGGGGGACATGCCAGTTGACACCTCGTGTAGGATGAAAGATACAGATATTATGGATCTTTTTGTAATAAATACAAATAGTACTCTGATGTGTAAGTACATCTCCTTGTGTTCAATCTGTCAAACTCTGGCCCCAGAACTGCAGAAATATCTGGATGTTTGTAAATATAAATAAGTGCTTTTTTTTTTTCCTCCTAGAGAGTTTGCCACCCCCTAGGTACACGGGAGTAGACCAATGGAGCAGTTTAGGATACAGGTCCCAGGGTGAGATAGATCTGGATTTGTGCCCATTGAACTAGCCGGGTAAAACTGGGCAAGTTACTTAATCTCTCTGAGCCTCAGCCTCCCCAACTGTAATATGATAATATTACAGAGGGCTCTTGTGAAGAAAAAGTGAGATCACACAGATAACGGGCCTCAAAGAGTGTCTGGTACTCTATCGAACTGAGAGCTAAATTCAGTATTGATTGTAATTTTGTGTAGTTGCCCTTAGACAAAAAGAGATGAAAACAAACAACAACAAAAACCAAACAAACAGAGATGAAAGCAAAATCCTAAAAGAATTAGCCTTCTCAGTAATCTAGGCTTGTGAATTCTTAAGGCCTGTTAATCCTTAGAAATCAATGATATATGAACAACTCTCTGAGCCTCAGTTTCCTCACCAGTAGAATGGGATAATAATAGTATTTACTTTATTGGATTGTAATGTATTATATGAACTGACTGTACAGTGAATACTATATAAGCTTGTAAAAAAAAAATAAACTCACAATTGGTGCAAAGCATTTAGTGAAATAAGCTACTTGGCAGTCTGTGTAGAGAGCCACATGATAATGATAAGCTCAATCTAAACCATTTTCTTGAGGAGGACACAGCCTGTGCAGGCCGGAGAGTCAGGATGAGGTGAGGTAACATGAGGAAGGCAGATTACTCTAGAGCCTTCCACCTCATGTGTCACTTTCTAATTTTAGAAAGCTGCTAGCTCCATCCCAAAAAACAACTTGTTGTGGAGCATGGGGGAGGGAAGTGAAATGATTCATCATTTTAATAAATGCAAGCATTTAATCAACAGTTATTTGACAAAACTCTACTGTTGTTTTTTCAAAAGAGGTTGGTTTTTCAATATGGCCTCCTGGTCTATCCAAACATCAGTTCCAAATAGAAATGGAACTGTGTCTGTACCAAACAATGTCTGTACCAAATATCATAGGGA
>NW_006797481.1:7501303-7549994 GCF_000442215.2 Lipotes vexillifer | reverse complement strand
GGGAAAGAAAGGAAAGGCTTTTGTAATACTTTCTAACTATATAAACTTTGTTTTATGTATTAAGCACCTAGTGTATGCACAGCCTATTGCATCAAGGTGTCCAGAGCTGGCAGACACAGAGAGATTAAAATAGATTCAAGGATTTCAGATATTCAAGCTAGATTATCCTGTGTACTGGCCTCTATGTTGTGGTAGGGCAAATAGCAATATTTGTTACTTAAATATACTTTGCTTGTATATGTGGAGAAAACGGGCAGGTTCACATCTAGGCAGAGACACTTAAAAACCTAACAGGTGCCTGAGCTAAGAAATCTTCTTTAAAGGCTATTTTGAAATTCAAAATTAAGTAACTTACCCCACAAATGGCCTCTGGACATTTCCTCACATTTAGATTTAATGGAGTGTGACAGACACTTGTAAAAGTGTTGTTCTTGGGGTTATGGCTACAAAAAGTAGATATAAACCAAAATTAGAACTGTACTTTATCCAAGATGACTGACTATTCTTAAAGGCGGAGTCATTTTTCAAATCAAAAATATAAAACCTAATAATTAAATTCAAGATTTTCCAGGCAATGCGTCTTAAAGAAAACAAAGGCTAATCAAATAAATTCAACCTATTTAACTTAAAGACCAAATTTAACTGGAAATGATCACTTAAAAACTTTCTGAAGAAATAGAAAAGGATTCTGAAATTATTTAAAAGAAAACGTTTTAAAGCTTCATGCATATTCATGGAAATTACACTGTTCTGCACAATATTTAATAATTTGACATGAGGTTGTAGTGGATAGATTTGATCTTTTACTTATAAGAAATCTGAAGTTTTCAACTTCCTGTCCATTGCCTAAAATCCCATCTTAGGTCTCTGTAATGATTGTATGGAAGTTTGTATGGAAGTAAAAACTTTTGAGAAGGCATTTCTTGGATTTAACACGGGAGTGTGTGATTTGAACCTCTGGTTGGCTGCTTGTTAAAAAAAAGATAAACACAACTCAAGAGGTGGTGGGAAGAGGCGTCAAACACTTACGCATGACAGTATGGCTTTTTCTGGTGACTCACAAAGTTATTAACTGATAGCATCATCTTGCAAATTTCACAGTGAAAACATGCTTTGTGCCATATCTAGAAATCAAACAGAAAAGATTTAGCAAAATTACCTTTTTTTTTCAGACTCAGGATTCTTAATATATTTCAGGGTAAGAAAAAATGAGCTTTAGTGATAAAATGGTGATAAAACACACACACACGGCTACGATACATAAATGAACTAAAAAAAATTGAGGCAGTACAGGAGATGTAGCTAGAAATGGGTAGAAATGAAGAAAGGTGGGGGAAGCATCTTATTTTGGTGGTTTAAAAAAGCCCACATGTCCATATGTGAGAAGATAAATTTCTCATGTTTATTATGATTCCCAAAGGCCAAGAAAAGTCTACTGACCTGGTCTAGACAGCTGATCTTCTCAGCAGGGTATACTCCGTACCCACACCTGGAGCAAGCCTGCACATTCATCTTGAAGTCCGAAGAGAGAAGACAAAGATAGGTAACAAGTAAGAAATCCAAGGAGAAGCCCCAGTCTAGTTATTCAAGTCTCCAAAATCCCGACCCCTAGTAAATTTCTGTGGGCACCCTGACCGTTCAGAATCCAACTTCCACTTTCCTCTGCTGACCTTCTAGTTTGAAGTCAGCAGCTGGATGGTTTTTAAAGCTGCCACTTACTCAAAGGGCTATTTTGGCAACTCGCTCAGCACGCATGCGTCTGGGAAATGAGGTGGAGGTATTCCTAGCTGACATGCTTCTCTAAATAGAAAAGTGAACTCACAACAGCATCACGTTTATGTGGATGACCAAATCCTCATGTATGATCAGGCAGCATGTAGTAGTTTAACACTAACTGTGATCATAACCCAAGAAAAGAACTCAAAGGCATACACCACACCCTCATCCAACGACCAAATGAGAAAGCTTGCTCTGTGAGGCCTGTGAGTAAAGCAGAAAGTCCAGCTCCCCCCGCAAAAGAAAATAAAACAGGATTGATTCACTCCACAGGAGGGTAAATACCATATCTGAAATTTAGCCTTGTCTATTAAAAATGTTTAATATTTCTCAGCCATAAAAAAGAAATAATGCCATTTGCAGCAAAATGGATGGACCTAGAGATGATCATACTAAGACAAAGATAAGTACCATATGATATCACTTATATGTGGAATCTAAAATACAACACAAATGAACATATCTATGAAACAAAAAAAGACTCAGACATAGAGAACAGACTTGTGGTTGCCAAGGGGAAGGCGGGTAAGAGTGGAAAAGACTGGAAGTTGGGGATTTGCAGAGGCAAACCATTATATATAGGATGGATAAACAAGGTCCTACTGTATAGCACAGGGAACTATATTCAATATCCTGGACAAACCATAAAGGAAAAGAATATGAAAAATATACATGTATATATATGTGTAACTGAGTCACTTTGCTGTACAGCAGAAATTAACACAACATTGTAAATCAACTACAATTCAATAAAACTTTAAAAAAATAAATAAAGATGTTTATAGGAGTAGGACGACAAACTTGTTAAGATATCAATTCGTGTGTAGCTTCTGCAAGAATGCAAAACTAAGAACAGATGAGAACTCTTTGAGTGCCAGCTTCTGTATTGTTATCCTGGACCTTTCCAAGAAGTCCTTGCCTCCCAGGCTTGAAAGGGAGCAGCATGAAGACAAGCTCTCTTCTTGGCTGTATGAAGCCTCTCATTGCCTTCAGGGGTCTACCTAAATGTCACTTAAAAGAGACCTTCCAGAAACAGCTTACAAAAGATGGCACCACACCTGTCCCCACCCCTCAGCTCACTGCCTTCTATGACCCTCCCCCTGCTTTACGCTCTTCACAGCAGTTACCACCACCTGACCCCTTAAATCTTACTATATCTACTTTTTTTTTTTTTTTGCGGTACGCGGGCCTCTCACCGCTGTGGCCTCTCCCGTTGCGGGGCACAGGCTCCGGACGCGCAGGCTCAGCGGCCATGGCTCACGGGCCCAGCCGCTCCACGGCATGTGGGATCTTCCCAGACCAGGGCACGAACCCGTGTCCCCTGCATCAGCAGGCGGACTCTCAACCACTGTGCCACCAGGGAAGCCCACTATATCTACTTTTAAAAAGTATCTGTCTCCTCCATCAAAATAGGAGCCTTGGTCCTTATTGTCCTTTCTGTATCCCCAGTGCCTAGAACAAGGTCTGATATGGAAAAGGGGCTCAACAAGTATTTGTCAAATCAAAGAAATCAACTTAATACACCAAAATACCTACAGGGGACAGAGGTGAAGCCATAGGTCACATGTCCCATCTGAACCACTCCACGCCAGCAATTTGTCATGAGGCAATCAGTACCCGGCACTGCCAAATATTATGATTTTTCCAGAAAAGCCAGATATCTGCATCTGTACCTGAAATTCTCTCTTTTGTAAAACACTGGGAATAAAACAATAAAACAGAAACATGGGCAGTACTTAGACGGCAGGCTACCAATTAGTGATCTGTGGCCTAGAGAAAAGGCTCTGAGGAAACTCTGCTGGAGGGACCCCAGGTAGGGCAGAGAGAAATCAGTGGTGCTTTTGTGTTGTGTTGGGAGAACCAGGGGGAGGAGGCCACAAAGCGAGCAAAGAAGAGCAGCGTTGCCATGACACTGAGAGGGTGCAGTGTGAATTCCCCCACAGATGGAGAGTGGGCATAGCGCTGCCTTCTCAGCAGGGGAAGGAGGCTCTACGTAGGGGCTCTAGACCCAGGAAGACTCCCAGGCTGAAAATGCGATACAAGGCAGCCTGAACAAAGGGGAACAGCGAAGGCAAAGAACTAAGACCTACAGGTTCCCCACACTTTTTGCTCTGTGTGGGATTTCTCCAGCCTTACCTGGACCTGGGCTGGAAGCCCCGGTAATCACAGAGGAGGAACTCTGCCCCCATCCAGAGGGATGAGGAATCGCAGCCAGATTTCCTTTAAAGAAAAAAACTACCTAACACTTCTCTAAGGTTGTGATTGCATCGCTGCTACAAGTTCTCGGTCACGCTTGTGAAAACAAGGATGGCCCAAATGAAAGATGTGAAATTTGACTCCTACCATCACTTCTGCTTTTAAAAGGCACTTATTATGTATCAGAAATAGTGAGGAAAAACAACCCCGTAGAACTGGAAATGGGACAGTTTAAGGACCTAAAATGAACCCTTGTTGCTGGCAAGAGACACAGAGCCCTCATCTGCTTGATAGACCTTGTGGATGGTCTTCCCTGTGTCCAGCTGACCCCTCTCACATCCAGTAGAGCCCCTCCCCCTTGTCACAGTGATTACATGAGGTCCTCCAAGCCTTAAGCCAATGAGCACACATGCTCTTCTGGCCCCCGGCATCGGTTCAGACAATGTGTGTTAGCCTGGGTTACCCAAAAAACAGAACCTGGGGCAAAGGCTTATGTGCAAGGACTTTATTCAGAAGTATGGTCCCAGGGAGCAGAAGTAAGAAGGCAGGAAACGGAGGGGGGAGAGTCAACACGAGGGTCCTTTCCCAAAGAAGCCACTGGACACTGGATCTCTTGGTCTCTACCTTCCAAGGCGCCACACAAACAACTGCTACCCAGGAATGTCTGCTAGAGGAAGGAAGCGGGAAGGAACTATCTGTTGGCCCCTGTCTCCCGTTGGTGAAAGTTTGGCCCCACTGGGTTTTAACTCCCCTACACATCCGTGCTGTGTATGCACCCAGGGAGTCCCACAGCATCTTATGCCTCGACATAGCAACAGGGAAAAAACGCAAGAGGCGTAGCCAGTCAAAACCGTTGGTTATGCTCCTGTGAAGACGGCCGGGGCCCATACAGAGCTAGCTGCCGTGCCCAGGCTGGACTGGCATAAATGGGCAAAGGTCTAAGACACGTGAGGCTAAGTGGATGGAAAGTGGCTCCTGAGAGGTGTCTGATACATTGTCCTATCAGCAGAGAGCCCAGGACTCGGGCTTGGTGATGGTGAGCCAGGGCCAGACCCCGTAGAGGCTTGTTAATCCTTGATCTGGATGCTTTTGTCAACCGTGTCCCATACTGCTTTGGCTAATTTTTTCTTTTTAAGTCTTGACTCATAGGGAGATTGTGATCCATGAAAAACCCCACATTTTGTTTCACATTAATGACTATCATGTTCAGTATACAGGCAATCGATTCCCTTTTGGAACTTAAATGTAGCACTCATTTCTCTCTTTTAAACTGCACCCTGTTGATGGCGGCCCCATTGCTTCAGCTGGTCAAGGTCTTTTTGTACCTTGGTTCTGTCATCGAGAATATGAGGTAATTCTTCCCAGCTGTGAATCATTTCCAGTGCCCTCCAGGGCCACGGATGCCAAATGATTTTGAAACTACAGAGAGATGACAGATGTGAAGTAACAAGAAAGCTACCAAAGCCTTCACTCCGTCATCATCGCTCTGGTTAGACTGGACTTGTTCCTCCCGTGCTGGGTACACAATCTCACATTCCTCAATAAACTTGGCACGGGTTTAAAGCTTTAAACAATCTTTTCTTGGATGCTGAGATGAGCACTTGGCTGCGGGTACTCCTTTGGGCGGCGATCCCACAAGGCAGGAGTGAGGGTTTGAAGAGTCAATAAAGGGCACATTCTGACCTAATTACCACTGTGGGAAACTAGGGCTCAATCTTGCTAGGGACCCTCCGAGGAATCGTGCAGAATGTGCCCTCAAACCGTCCCACTGAAGGACAGGAGGCTGGGACACTTATCCACCCAGTTCTCACCTCCCATCGGCTGCACGTACTCTCAGGGGCAATAACCCCCTACACCTCCAGGGTACACCCTCAGCACAAGCTGAACAGACTTCTACAGCTTTGGAGGAAGCCCAGAGGCAGAGGAGCAGAGGGGTGCTACTGCAGGAACTTAAGGAGGTCCTGGTGCCACGCGTGGAGCTATTGGTGGGCCGAGGGGATGTGGCATAGGGTACCCCAAGGATCAATCACTCAAGGAAACTGATCGTGCTAAGGGTAAAGGAAAGTGTTTGTATGAGGTACACCATGAACTCCCACTGTCCTCCTTTCCAGCTGATGGTGTCAATTCTGTGCCATCCTTACTCTTCTCTGCACTGTGTAAGATGTGACCAATACTTGGGGTGGAAAATTAATGGAGCAAGGGCTTGTCTCTAGCTGTCATGCTTCCCCAGGTCAGAATTCCCACCCCCATCCCTTTATGCCTGGGAGAATTTGTTGGGGGTGACCACATGGGCTGAGACAGGGGAAGAATAAAGTTCCACGGGCACCCGCTGATGACTTCAGAGTCATATTCCTCCATGCAGTCCTGAGGTCTGTGCACTAGATGGCAGTGACCACAGTTACGCAAGTATCTTTCCTCACCTTGGGGAAGCCTGAACTTCTGCTGTGGTTGCCTTTCCCTGGACCAGAGGACCACACCACACACTGTGGGTGGGGTGGAGCTTTCCCTCTGAATCAAGAAATGGATATTCCCAACTGCTGAAGGCCACAGAATCCGAAAGGAGGCAGCCCTTGGATTCAGGATACATAAGTCTAGCTTTCTGGGTTCAGTCAGGAGAGAGAAGCCACCTAGTAATCTGAACAGGGAAAGGTTGATACATCAAATGATTCACTATAACAGGGGATTGTAATATCAAGAGTAAGAAGTAGGGCTTCCCTGGTGGCACAGTGGTTGAGAATCTGCCTGCTAATGCAGGGGACACGGGTTCGAGCCCTGGTCTGGGAGGATCCCACATGCCGTGGAGCAACTAGGCCCGCGAGCCACAACTACTGAGCCTGCTGCGTCTGGAGCCTGTGCTCCGCAACAAAAGAGGCCGAGAGAGTGAGAGGCCCGCGCACCGCAATGAAGAGTGGCCCCGGCTTGCCACAACTAGAGAAAGCCCTCGCACAGAAACGAAGACCCAACACAGCAAAAATAAATTAATTAATTAATAAACTCCTACCCCCAACATCTTCTTTAAAAAAAGAAAAGCGTAAAAAGTAAAGAGAACTTAAAAAAGTACAGCTATTACAGATATAGCACACTTGCAGATAACATATATATTAGTTTGCTACGGCTGCCATACAAAGTGCCACAGACTGGGTGGCTTAAACAACAGAAATTTACCTTCTCACAGTTCTGGAGGCTGGAAATCTGAAATCAAAGTGTCAGCACGGTTGATTTTCTTCTAAGGCCCCTCTCCTTGGCTTGTAGATGGTCATCTTCACTCTTTGTGTATCTGTGTCCTAATTTCTTCTTATAAGGACGTCGGTCATATTCAATTTTGGGGGGGGGGGGGAAGAGGAAGACTCACGCTCTACTCATGTGAGTTTGGAAAGGAAGCAGAAAACAATGATATGGGCCAAGGCTGGAGAAACACACGAAATACAATTAGAGGAGAATATCATTTGGGTCTGAAGGGTCAGTACAATTATTATAGAGGGAAAGTTCAAAATTGTTTCTTCCCTTTCACATATCTACGAGTTTATTTGTTGGTACAGTGATAATCCAGCCTCGGAGCAATACATTGGGAGTTCCCATGCCAGTCTACACTATAGAACTGAAAAAAGAAAGTTTTCCTTCAAACCATCTTTCTACCTGACCCAACAATGAATTCCTGTGTGCAACACATTTTAACAATTGCATGATATAATTTATGGTAGAACCTTCTTGTGGATGAAAAATTCATTATTTTTCTAGGCAGCCTGATCCTGGTTCTGCCACTAGAAAGCTTGTGATGTTGGCAACCTCTCTGTGCCTCAGATTCTTTATAATATGAGCAGAGGGATTAGTTGTTAAGGCTCCTCCACATCTAACACTGTTTCATCATATTTCAGGAATAACTTGCAAAAACAATTTTATAAATCAGATAAATTAAAGAGTAATTTATTTGCCTTACTAATAGGATTTTTCATTTCTCCCATGATTCACAATTGAATTCCTTCAAAAAGTAAATTATCTTTGTGTCTAAAATAATTTAGTTTGCCTGATATTTTGCAAATATGGGTATTCTTAAGCATAAATTTATTATTTTTAAAATTTATTTATCTACGGCTGCATTGAGTCTTTGTTGTGGTACGTGGGCTTCTCATTGCAGTGGCTTCTCTTGTTGCGGAGCACAGGCTCTAGGCGCACGAGCTTCAGTAGGGCTTAGTTGCTCTGCGGCATGTGGGATCTTCCTGGACCAGGGTTCAAACCCCTGTCCCCTTCATTGGCAGGCAGATTCTTAACCACTGCACTACCAGGGAAGTCCCACAAATATGTGTATTAAAGAGAGTAGTGCAGCCTGTCTTAGTCTGTTTTGGCTGCTGTGACAAAATACCACAGACTGAGTAGCTTATAAACAACAGAAATCTATTCTTCACAGTTCTGGAGGCTAGAAGGCCAAGATCCGGGTGCCAGCATGCCTGGGTTCTAGTCAAAGCCCTCTTTGGGTTGCAGACTGCAATTTCTCTCTGTGGTGGAAAAGGCTGGGGAGCTCTCTCTGGCCTCCTTTACAAAGGCACTAATCCCATTCACCAGGGCTCCACCCTCAAGATTTAAGCACCTCCCAAAGGCCTTACCTCCTAATGCCATCACTTTAGGGATTAGGTTTCAACATACGAATTGGGGGGTGAGAGTGGCACAAAAGGTCAGCCTATAGGGCAGCCATAGTGGAAAGTGTAACTGCTTGTTTAAAATATTCAGGAATTTAGTATTCTGGCAGAAGTTAATAAATTATAATTACTCCCTTACCCTTGCCTGGGACCAGTCTTTCTTAAACCAAGAAAGTGTCCTTACCTGGTGAGATTTTACGGACAATATTGAAGTCTCAGTCCCAGAGGAGAGCAAATAAAAGACAAGATGTGGTTTTTGCCCGATGTCACACCACAAAGGTTCACTCCTTTCACGCAAGGCGTTGACAGTTTCACAGCCAACATCTCTGGTGTGAATATAACTGTAATTTCTCCACAGCTATTTACACTTCAGTGCGACTGTGTTCATTAGCTGGTCCCCTGAGGAGTCTCGGAGAGCATGGCCTTGGAGGCCTCAGTTGGAGAACGAAGACTGAAAAAGGACAAATGTGGGAAGGTGCGTGGGTGTTGCGGGTGTGGGAGACGCCAGGGTGAAGTGCTGCTTGGGGGACTACACTGACTCTCCCACATTAGCCCAAGTTACGGGCACGTACCCAGTGGCTGACACATGGGGGCACTCAATAAATAGTCCATGAATGATTCTGGCGCTACATCCAGGCCAGCAGGCCGCGTTAGGCACTGGGGACGCGCTCTGCAGAAAACGGAGTTAGCGTCCTGCTGCCCAAGGCTGAGAAAGGCGCGCCAGGGACTGGAAGCAAGTTCTAGGAGGCGGGAGACCACGGCGGCTCCCAGCGCGGGCCCCTGGGCGACGGTAGCTCTTGCAGATGTGGGCGCCCAGTCCCCAGAGGGGCGCAACCCGCGCATACTGAGGTCAGGGTCTGGCGGGGGAGGCGCCTTCGGGCCTTGGGAACTGGGTCCTGGAGCTGGTGTGGAGGCCGAAGCCCAGGTGTAGACCCGGGCAGCAGCGGGAGGGCAGGAGCGGGGGGCTCCGACGAGCGCCCCATCGTCCAGAGCCGCGAAGTCGGCAGGGCGCGCTCTTCAGTTCGCCTGGATGGAAAGGCCGCGTGCGGCGGGTTTACGGAGCGCGCTTTCTGGGTCACTCGGAGAGCGGTCTTAGAGCTCTGCAAACTTTGCCCAGCACGGTCTCCGGTGCCCGTGGCCAGCTTTGCCGAGGGCGCCCTCCGGCGATGGCGCGCGCGACAGTTGGCCGGCTGGGCTGGGCACGCTCTCCCCGAAGGGGCGCGCGGTGGCCTGGTGGTCCTACGCGCGGCCGACTTTGCGGAGCGCGGGGTCCAGAGCCCGAGGCGGCGTCCGCAGCCCCGCCTGCCCGGTCCGTTTCCAGCCCCGGGCGACTCCTCCCCTGGCCGCGTAGGGGCTTTTACTTTCGCTTTCGTTCGAGCGGCCGCAGACTCTCTCGGCGTTGGGACGGAGACGGCCGCCGGCTCTGGCCTCCTGATCGCCGGGCGAACGGTAACTTTGGGCCCCGCCTCCGCCGGCGCCTCGTCCGCCCGCCGACGCCCTCCTGCCCTGCCTTCCCCCGCCTCCTTCCTCCCTTCCCACCGAGCACGGTCGGTGGGGGCCCTGTCCCTTCGGGCTAAGCGGCCCCGACGGCCGGCGCTCAACTTAGGGGGAGAAGGCTCTCCGCCAGCCCCAGCATCGCCTGCTTTGTTCAGCTTGTCCTCCCATCCCTTCTGGTCCCCGGGCTTGGGACACCCGGTACTATTCGGGATTTGGAAAAGAAGGAGGGGTGGATTTAGGAGGGCGGGAGGGGTTCGTTCTCTCGCTTGGCTAACTGCGGGGGCTTCCGTGTTGACAGCCCAGGGTTCCAGTCCCAGCGTCCTTGCCCGTCAGCTGTGGGGCCTTGGCCCTCTCTGTGCTTGTCTGTGAAATGGGGATAGTGGTGGGCCCAGGCTGACGGTTGCTGCGACGATGGAATGAGGTGATTGTGGTGCATAGCAGCGCATCTGTCAGGGCTTAGCAGGCTACACGTAAGCCGCTGTCATCTTTGTTCAGCTACCCTAGTGCACGGCTCTTGAAGATTCCTTCAGGAAGCGGAAGAAGGCAGGACTCAGGCTGCAGCCTTTCACCGTTGTATTCAACCTCGCTTTTTGCGGGGCAGTAAAATTATATGTGGGTGATTCTGAGTCATTCCCAGCCTTTTCCCTTGAACTCCTGGGCTGGCCAAGGACGTGGCCCTAACCTTAGTTTACTTACAGGCTATTTCCTCATTTAGGGTCTATGGCCTGACCTTCATCCCAGGTAGCCAGTCACCGCCTAGGTTCATAATCCACTTCTGCTTCCTCTTAGCTCTGTGGCTTTGGGCAGGTTGCTTAACCTCTCTGAGAAAACTGAAGTTTCTTCTGCAATACAGCCTCCTAGCAGTGCTGTGAGCATCAGGTGACAGTGGAGTGCTTCAGTGCCCAGCAGAGCCCCTCCCCCTCCAGGTGCTGGAGGTGAGCGGTGGAGGTCCCCTGGGCTGCTTCTCTTTGAGCCTTTTAGGAAGATTGTCTTCATTGGGGCAAGAGTGAGGCACAAGTTGTATTATGTCACTTTTCAGGGGAAGCAGCTGCGATGAAATTCAGACAGTAGCTGGGAACTGATTTCCTACCAGATCTGTACCAGTCGCCTATTAAGCATGTATAGAAATAATCACTAGAGGAACTTTTTTTTCAGTCTCCACAAAAGCTGTTTAAAATATTAATGTGATTTTAAAATACCAGCGAGGGTTGATGTCTTAGTCTTGAATTCTGTGGACAGTGGTGATAACAGGGAATACTTAGTGAACATTTAGACACCATGCTTAGCATTTTACATGCACTGTTCTATTCATCCTCATAGCCATGTGTGACTTAGGCATCACCATTCTCCCATTTTACAGTTGAGGAAACTCAGGCTTGGAGAGGTTGAGTACTTTGTTCAAGGTCCCATGGCTAATAGGTGGAGGCACTGATTTAAACCCCTGGTCTGTAGTTCACCATAACTGGGTTCTCAGCCGCCCTCCTAGGTCTCTTTGGTTCTGTGGTCTGTCCCATATCAGCAGTTTATTCGGGGCCCTGAAGGATTAAAAAATTTTAAGTACATTTCAGTTGTGACATTTATAAAGAAATTTTGAGTGCCTGCCATGTACCTGGCACTTTTCTATAACTGGAACTATAAAAGAATGATTAAGATAATCTACAAATAAGAGTCCTAGTGGATAATAGTAATAATAATAATTAGCAGAGTGCTTATAGAGAGTGCCTGACACGGTTAATGCTTCATGTGTATTATATATTCATTTATTTAAAGAGAAGATAGATGTTTTTAACAATCAAAACAATTGAA
Organism: Lipotes vexillifer; assembly: GCF_000442215.2. Classification (NCBI taxonomy): domain Eukaryota; kingdom Metazoa; phylum Chordata; class Mammalia; order Artiodactyla; family Lipotidae; genus Lipotes; species Lipotes vexillifer. Next base: position 7,538,085 of record NW_006797481.1, on the reverse strand, counting down.
TAAGCAATATTCCCTTGAATGGCTGACTGCTCTTTGCAGCCTGAGCGTTACAGAGGGGATGAATGCAAGAAAATAACACCGGGCATGCCCTCTCCAAGTATAGCAGACTGAGATAGGCCTGGATTGTCTTGGGCTGTGAAGATAAGCAGAAATAAAAGGTCAACACCAAGTCTTGGCTTGACTGATATGATGTGACCAAGATCAGGCTCCCCACTCGGTCACCACCCTCGTTCTGGGTGAACTTGATTTCACCCAAAAATTAAGCCCAGTCTCATAGGAATAAGAAAGTCACTGAATGTTTAGCCTTACAGATTTAAGAGTAAAGCCCTAGCACTGCCTCGTTTTAGACGCACACTCTGGCAACTTGTTAGAAGGGACTCTTGCTGCCCTCCTAGACGGTAAACAGCACCAACCCAGAAAGATGCTGTAGGTTTCACACAGAAGACCCTTCTGGCCTACTGTTTGCTGAGAAAGTTCTGGAGATCCTCCCACCACTGAGCCATAGAAATCAGCCTGTCGCTAAGTCCAAAGCTCCCTCCAAAAATCTGGGAGGGATGCGGGATTCAAACTGAGCCCCTCCGTCAATGGAGCATGTCAGGTGTTTAACGGGCATGCAGTTCCCTGTGCCTCCCTCACTTCCACCCTCTCTGCTTCCCCTTCTCAGACCTCAGGTCAAACATTTCCTCCCCTGAGAACCCTCCCTAATTCCTCTGGGGCTAGGTCAGTTCCCCTACTGTGGCCACAAGTTTGTTCATCCTCATGGCACTGATCACGGTTGTCAACATTTGTGCTGTTTATCAGTGCCTGTCTCTCAACAAGGCAGGACCAGATCAGGTGTATCCCCGGCTCCTAGCACACACCTGGTGCCTTGGACTTCCAGGAAATTATATCTATATATAATGGTCACACTGTTATATCATCATACTTCCTAGATTCAGTCTTTAAGATTAGCCTTAGCAAGACTCAAGGCTTCAACACCACATGTCGAATTTAGTGTCTTTTTCTGGTGGATTTTGTATAACATTAACTTGTTAATTTTGAAAATACGTCTGTGCTTTGCTAATAACAATCCACATTGAAAAGTAATTAAGTCTGTATAAAGGAAATGAAATAAAAATGACTGAGTGTTTTCTGCATGCCTGGACTTACACTCATCTCCTCTGGGGATGGCTTATCTCTGTGTTCAAGAAATATTTTGGGTCCTAATCAGAAAAATCTTACTGCCTCACAACTGGAAACAGGTTGGTGGCTATGATGGGGGTTCACGATGTGCTGAGGAACAAGATAGCCATTGGACTTCTCATTGTCTTTGTAAAGATCCGGCTACAGGATTCGCCCTTCCTCTCACTTCTCTCCTCACTGCCCAGCTCACCCCTAAATAAGCTGCAAGGTGACATGATAATGCCTCTCGGGGCTCAAGGACACAAGCTTGGCGTTTTGCCATCTTGGATACCTCCCCCCAGTTGGATTCCTTCTGTCCACCTCCAAAAGTCATTGCTTGTGCTCTGGGGCACGGGTGTTCTGTGAGATAGATGCCATCTTGTTTTCCAGCGGTGTGAAAACATCCCTGGGTGAGCCTGACAGGAACACAGACCTGCAGCTGCCAACCTGGCCCACTGTGCGATTGCTCAGAGATTGAGATCGGCAGGAATTAGAGTCTGGAGAGGTTTCCCTTTGTTACTGAAGGCCAATCCCTTTACGGGAAAGGACACAGGACTTGGTTTAGGAGAAACGACTCAAGGCTCTGCTTCTGACCAGCTGTGTCACTTAGCTAATTCTCTTCCCTCAGTGCATTTGTTTCTTCCAGCTTCCCACTCAATTAATATTTATCTAGCAAATACTTTTTTAAAATAAATTTATTTTATTTATTTTTACTTTTGGCTGTGTTGGGTCTTCATTGCTGCACACGGGCTTTTCTCTAGTTGCGGCGAGTGGGGGCTGCTCTTCCTTGTGGTGCGTGGGCTCCTCATTGCAGTGGCTTCTCTTGCTGTGGAGCACAGGCTCTAGGCACACGGGCTTCAATAGATGTGGCACGCGGGCTCAGTAGTTGTGGCTCACGGGCTCTAGAGCGCAGGCTCAGTAGTTGTGGCTCATGGGCTCTAGAACGCAGGCTCAGTAGTTGTGGCACACAGGCATAGTTGCTCCATGGCATGTGGGATCTTCCCGGACCAGGGCTCGAACCCCTGTCCCCTGCATTGGCAGGCAGATTCTTAACCATTGCGCCACCAGGGAAGCTGGATCTAGCAAATATTTTTTGTGTGCCGGGGCCTCTGCCATGATGAACTTACATTGTTGTGCTTGAACCAAGCAGTAAGTAGAGTGCAAGTAAGCAAGATAAATAGAAGGGCTGTAGAGGGACTGGGGGAAGGGAGGGAGTTGGTGAGGTAGGTGTAATCCAGGAGGACCTCCTGCAAAGGTGCCATTAAACTGAATTCTGAAGATTGAGAACTAGCCAGCTGGGCAAAGATGGCCTGTCCAGCAAATATTTGGGTGGTGACTACCAGAAAAGGAGAACCAGAAGCCCTGATGGACCCTGAACTGAGCACAGTGGGCCCAAGGATGCTAGGAGGCTGGGAGGCTGAATGGTATGGTGGTGAGGAGTGGGTTCTGAGTGCCTGTTTGCCGGCTTCTGATCCAAGTCTAGTTTACTAGTTACTTAGCCTGGGACTAGTTACTAACCTTTTCTAATGGCAGCTTTCTCATCTGTCAAAAGGCAGTGATCATAGGGCTGATCTAACCGCATTTGGGGGAGTGTTAAATAAGATAATGCTCATGAAGCAATTAGCACAGCAAATAATAAGTGTGAGTTTCTATTCTTATTATTGCTATTTTTACTACTTAAAGTAAGGGAAGTAGAAGGTGAGTAGGGGATCCTACTGGCTGGTAGTTATCCTAGATCAGGGCTTGGCAAACCTTTTTTGTAAAAGGCCAGGTAGTAAATATTTGGGGCTTCTTAGGCCACATGATCTCTGTCACAATTACTCAACTCTGGTTGTGGTGGGAAAGTAGCCACAGACAACATGTAAATGAATGGGCGTGGCTATGTTCCAACTTTATTTACAAAAACAAGTGGTGAGTACTTAGAGTGAAATTTTTAGCACTGAACACCTGTATGTAGGAAAGAAGTAAGATCACAAATCAGTAAATTCAGCTTCAACCTTATAAAATTAGAAAAAGGAAGAACAAGTAAAACTCAAAGAAAAACCAAACAAACAATAAAACAGGTGGTGGGGGCCATAGTTTGTCATCAACTCCAGTACTAGATAATGAAGACCCTAAGATCCAATGAGTTCAGTTTAAGATTTGAACTTTTAGATCGTAGGGATCTCGTGAAAATTCTCGAGCAGGAAAATAATTTGATGGAAATCTACTCTGGTAGAACCATGTAAAACCATCTGAAACAGAAAGAGAACTTTATACTCCAGGTCGTTGCTGTTTTTTAACTGGGTTTGAGTGATGTCGGGCAAAGGATGAGCATCTTATAACCTGTCAGGAATTTAGGGGGAGTTTCTTGTTGTTACAGACTTTGATGAACCTTCCACAGCTTCTCATAAGCAGTGAACATATAACAAAATCGTGAATGCTGGATCAGAAGCTCCCAGAGGGGCAGGGGACTTTGCTTTCTTTGCCACTGTGTATCCAGTCTCTGGAATGAGGCCTGCAATGGAGCTGGCACTGGAGCATTTGAATGAGTTGTTGGTGCAGCAGCCCTGGAACCCAAATATGCAGTACTGGTCATCTCCAGGCTTAATTAAAAGCTATGTCACTGAATGAGTGTTATTTAAAAATATCATGAGGCCAGTGATGCCACTGGGTACCAATTTTCTGGTTGGTTTTTTTCCTTCCAGATGGCAGACAGTCAAGACCGTATTGAGGAGCAGGGGGCTGGGGACTCAGCAAGCAGTGACACAGTTGATGCGAAGCCAGACCGGTCCTCTTTTGTCCCATCACTCTTCAGGTAAGTTTCCTTCCTTGCTGAGTTAAAGAGGGACCCTGGGCCACTTCAGCCTACCACGCCTCTGCCCTCTCCACCCACCCACGTGGAAGCGGACCTTCAGGGAAGGAGGTCTATGCTGTGCGTGGGAGATTTGCACAGAATCCTGCCAGCTGTGTGTGACAACACTGGGGTCCCCCTGTGCACTCCCCTGTCCCCAGGACAAGCCCAGGTATGGGGGAGCCAGGCTCTGGGGGTCTCCTGCCTGGTGGCTGCGTGTCTAAGTGACAGCTGCCCAGGAGTGAGGGGCTGTCCCCGTCAGAGGTGATTTGCTGCTAGCCTCCTTCAGGGCAGAGCATGGGCTGCTGCTGCCAGTGGGACCAGGCTTGGCTGAAAGGCAGAGCTGAGGGCCATGGGATGGGAAGTTGTAGGGTGGCACTCTGCTGATTCCTACCTTTTCCTTTTTGGAGTTCACTTCTGAAGTTCTAAACTTTGCATTTAATAATAATAATAACAGCTTCATTTGTTAAGCTTCTGTATGCCAGCTCAGTGTTGCATGAGTCCTCACAATCAATCCCAGGAGATGGTTCTACTCTTACCATCATTTAACAGGTAGCTAAACTGAGGCATTAAGAGGGTTAGTAGGGCTTCCCTGGTGGCGCAGTGGTTGAGAGTCCGCCTGCCGATTCAGGGGACACGGGTTCGTGCCCTGGTCCGGGAGGATCCCACATGCCGCGGAGCGGCTGGGCCCGTGAGCCATGGCCGCTGAGCCTGCGCGTCCGGAGCCTGTGCTCCACAACGGGAGAGGCCACAACAGTGAGAGCCCCGCGTACCACAAAAAAATAAATAAATAAAAAAGAGGGTTAGTAGCCTGCCTTTCTGGTGGCAGTTAATAAATGATAGAGCTGAGATTAGAACCCAAACGGTACCAGTGCCACTCCCTTAACAGCTCTGCTGTGCTTTCTGTTTAGAAGTTGGGCTGCAGGGACGTGGGAGGAGCCTCTTCCCTCCCCTCCTTAACCTTGGTCATGTGAGTGGTATTCCCTGGCAAGAGGCAGCAGCGGTCTGTGAGTCAAAGCATCAGACTTCTCCATAGTGCCTACACCAAGCCCCACGGCAGAGGGACAGTGAGGGGGATGGGGGGTGAGGTTAGGGAGTGCTCCCAAGCAATGTTCAGGGGGAGGGGGAGAGCTGAGGGACATCCTGGCTCCCTGCAACATCCCGCAGAGATCCTTTGGTCATATCATCCCAGACATGACTCGGAGAAGTGGGGAGGCCTCGGCATCCTGGGTCCGAATTCCATTGGCACTGGTTGCCATTGAAGGTCAAAGATATCTGATGAGGTGACCAGAAAATACAGCTCCAATTACTGAAAACTTTTCAAAGCCATGAGTTCAAGTGGTCCAGGCTAAACCACTCCCCAGTGCAAACCCTTTAGAGCAGTGGCCTTCAAATGTTTTTGCTCACATACCCACCAAATAATGTAAAACTACACACCCCCTCAACATAGTTGCAAAGGATGTAGTAATATTTAAGTTTTCCCATCTCTCTGAGTACTCAGGTTAAGCAGGTTGCCTCTAAGTGAAACGGGAATCGTATAATAGCCACTTCATAAGTCTTAGTTAGATGATGTGGCAGTTTCTATGTCATCTAAGATTTCTCCTCTCTAGTAGGAGATGGGAAGCTGGGAAAGGGGAAGTGGCATCATATTCAGGCAGACCAGTTTTAGGAAAAATACAAGTGGAAATTGAGGATCTGGCAATTCATTCACTTAAAATTGTCTTGTCTGCACCCCTCGGAAAATCTCTGAGTACCCTGGTTGGAGACCACTGCCTTAAAAGACCCATCATTTTGCAAAAATAGGTGTGGTCTGTGATATGGGTTTTTTTTTACCCCCTTAACTTCTTTGGAAAGGTAAATAAGCCTGGGTAATCTTCTGTATTCTGGTCCACTATACCTTTTTTTATAGTGTGGCTGGTATTGATGTCAAGGTACATATTATCACAATAAGCAGTGAATATTTAAATTAAATAATTGCAAAATATTTAAATTAAATACTTGCAAAATATTTAAATTAAATTCCATTTTATGAACTTCTTATTTTAGTTATATGAATTGCAAGACATGATTGTTGAATTATGAAATGTACTTGAACTACAATAAATGTCAATTTAATGTCTTATTCGTCTAGGTTGTGAAATGTTAGCTGTTTATTTTCTTTGCCTTCTCTAGGCACCTGACTCGTACCCACGTGTTAGATTGTACACGGGCCATCTACCAAATAGGCAATCAATGCAAATAAAATTCAATCAGGATTTGCGACACACCCGTAAAATTTAGATTTTTCCTTCCTTTTTTTTTTTTTTTTTTCCAACTTCAGCAGGGTGGAAGTTCCTTTCATCTCGTAAAGTATCACTGGCTTTAAAATTAATCACTTGAGATGCCATTTTTGGTCACATCCATTATTTCATTTATTCATTAAACACTTGCGGTGTGACAGAGAGAGCTTAAGTCCCTTGCACCAAATCCCATGGTTGATTAGTGGCAGAACCAGGATTTGAACCTGTATTCACCTGCCTCTCAAAACCAAGCTCTCAACCACCAGTCTCTGTTGCCACCTTTATGTACCTGGTTCTGTGTTTGGCCCTGGTGCTGCAACCGGGGGCACAGAGCAGTGAGGTCGACGTGGCCCTTGCCTCACTCGCATTCTGGTGGGGAAGGCAGACATGGAACCAGTAACTGCGGTGTGATGACCCCCGGAGGGGACAGAGCAGAGACAAGGGGAGATGGGCTGAACCAGATTTTAGCAGGACTTGTCTGCAGGTCACGTAAAGCATTTGGAATCAATCCTAAGGACGGCGAAGTCACTAAAGGGTTTAAGCTGTAGCGTGACTTGATCGATTACACCTACGGAAACCCACAAGACCACTCGAGCTGCAGCATGGAGGGGAGTGCACTGAGGAGGGGGTTGTGGTGAGGGGACGTGAGTTAGGAGGCCATTGCTGCTCCCCAGGCCAGAGTGGATGGTGTAGGTGGAGCGGGACCGGGGCTTCCAGAGGTTCCTGGGAGGTAGAAGCCACCAGACTTTGACCAAGTGGAGGGAGAGGGCCGACGAAGAGGCAAGTGGCACCTGCACCCCTGGGAATAGTTGAAGGCGGCTCGTGCCCCTTGCTCAGCAAAGAGGTAAAGCCGTGTATATTTCTAGTGTCCCAGTGACAGAACTGCACCAGCATTTGCTGCCTCTCAGCGTTCCCCTGACCGTGCCTCTGCTGACTCGGCTTTGCTGACTGAGACCTCGTGAGAAACTTGGCTGGCGTCAGGGACCTTGTATTTGATGGGGTGAGACTCTGAGTGTGATTAAAATGGGGTGATCTGAAGCAAAGAGGGAGTGTCCCTTATCACACCAGATCCATGGATGTCCCACACTTACCCTCTGTGCCTTAAGGATTCTAACTAGGATTGTTATCTGTGACTCACTGGGGTGACCAGTACACAGCACTAGATGCTGGTTGTTTCCTGCAAATCTGGCAGGTGTGCAGTAGCCCCTCCCATGGCCCCCGCTGTGGCGCCTGGGGAACTTTGCATCCCACACTTCAGAGGTGTGGGTGCAGCCTGTGGGAACATCGCTGGCTGCTCCCTGCAGCTGACGGCAGGCACCTTCCCCCTCCCGTCCCATCCCCAGTTCCCTTCTCTAAGTGTCAGAATTGCAGGGAGGTAAGGCAGTGGAGGGGGCAGTGGCACCCCCATCCATCTCTAATCGAGGACCCTCGCCCTCCTCTGGAAACCTCAAGGATTCTGGGAAACGAAAAGACGCCTCTTTTTCCCCCAAAAGCCTGGGCTGGACTCAGGTGGTCCCAAGCCCTCACACTTGTCTTGGCTTTTTTGTGTCAGTGCCACTAGATGGCATGACAGCATCATTTTATTTCCATTTCACTGGACCCTGAATAAACCAGGCAGTTCCTCAATTCACTTTTCTTAAAAAGAAAACAATTGATTGAAATATCTTCAACTTATCTGATTATTGGAGAACATCTGGAAAACACAGAAAACCACAAAGGAAAAATATTTAGAATGTAAATTTTACATTAGTAAAGTGCTTGGACTTAAAAAAAAATGACTTAGAAGAAATAGGTACTGTCTGCCCTCTGATCCGCATCCGTGGATCTAACCAACTGTGGATCAGAAATATTGGGAGTGGAAATTCCAGAAAGTTCCAAAAAAGCAAAACTTGAATTTGCTGAGGGCCAGCAACTATTTACGTAGTATTTACATTGTTTTAGGGATTATAAGTAATCTAGAGATAATTTAAGGTATAAGGGAGGATGTGCATAGGTTATATGCAAATACTACTCCATTTGAAATACGGGACTTGAGCATCCGAGGATTTTGGTATCCTCAGGGGTCCTGGAACCAATCTCCTCGGATACGAAGGGCCAACTGTGTGTGCACAGTCTTTGTTCATCATGAGCCATAGTTGATGAGCAAGGCGTCCTGTCATCTGCGAACTTGAAGAGGGATCCCTCTTGATGTAAAGGTAACCCTAGATCCTAGACAGGGTTACCGGTCATGCAAGTCAACGATGTGGTCCCTGCCCTGGATATAAACTCAAGTTCTTAGTGAATATCTAGCCACGGGTAGAGAAAATAGCTAATAACAGGTAGTAACTGATTGCAGAATTGTAGAGTATTGGGAGCTGTGGGAGGCTGGGAGAGGAGGGGTGAGGGTGGGCCTGGAGGAGTTGGGACTTGTCAGAGAAAAGGCAGTGGGGTTATCAGGGGACCAGAAGAGCCTGCCTGCCGGGGCCAGAGCCACGGTGGGAATGACGGCCAGGCCCCACGGCACAGGTCTGGGAAAGTGGGTAGAGCCCATGGACGGGCTGAGTTTGATCCTGGTGGCACCACTGAGAGCCATTGCACATATAAGACCAAGCCCTGCCCAGTAGCCTGGAAGATGTCCCCCTTCCAGGAACACTTCAGCTGTGAAATCAGAGGCTCCTTTCTGAGTTCTGCTCAAGGTCACTGTTAAAGGAAATAAAAAACAAAGTAGCAAACAGATTGCGCACGCTCTCAAATTTCCCCAGGGCCTTGGTGGAGCCTTGGGTGTCTCTGCTGAGGGGTGTATTTATCCTTCCAGTTCCGCGTGAAGAGGGCAGGAGAAAAGGCTTGTTTTCAAAGCTTGATAAGCTCCCTACTTTTGAAGCACTGGCTCAGATCCCATGAGCTTTCTCCTGTGTATCATCTTTGTGTTCTGACCTTTGTCCTCCTGGAGTGTGTTTCATAAATGCCACTTGGTTGTCATTCTTCTTTCTCCTGGGCTGCAACTTGAGTCGCTCCACCAATTGTGTTCTATGTAAACATGTCCCTATTTAAAAAAAAAAAAGTGTTATTTGTGTAATTATAAGAAAGATCCAGGTGGCCTGCCTGTTCATTTGGAGGCGGGTAGGGGAAGTGTTTCAGAAGAAGCAATGCTTTGGAATTGGTGAAAAGAACAAAGAAAGCAGACCTTAACTCGTCCCAAGGACTATGTCTCTAATTAAGCAAAAGCCATTCAGTCACACTCGTTTGGTTGAAAGAGGCCAGGTCTGAGGCCCCTAAAAAGAAAAAGAACATTAAAACATACCCAGGCAGTTTACTTTTCAATAAAGGAAGCCTTCAGATTCAGACTCCAGAATACTGGATGCCTGTCTCCCAACTTTCTATATAAAGAGTAATAAAGAATTAATGCGATGTTTGAAGTAGTCATGATACCACTTAAAATGACAGCAGTGCTTGTATGGAGTTGGACAACCTAGGTTCAGATCCTGGCCCTGAGTCCCACTCTTTAGTTGAACAACTAGAGCAGGTGTTTTGACCTTTTTGAGCCTCAGTTCGCTCATTTGCGTGATAGGGATATGAATTCCTATCCACTGGGTTGTTTGTGAGAATCAAATTACCTGATGAGGGAGAAATCATAGAATCATAATTTCAAACCGGAAGACTCCTTGAAAGGTAATTTATCCAGTTCCCCTTCTGTGTAACGATCAAAGAAAGTGAAGGCCAGAGAGGCAAAGTCCTCTATCCATAGTCACCCAACAGGACCAAGACCCAGGTCTAATTTGGGGTCCATTGTTCCCCCGCCCCTTAGGTCAAGTGCCACCCACAAGTGCAGTGGCATCTAGCTGTTCAACCATATTAATCCACCAGCGGGGTGTTTTTTTTCTTCCGCCCAAGTGGGTCAGCAAATTTAATTCTTCATTGAAAGTGCTCCCTTTCTGCTTCACTTCAGCTGAGAGATGGTATACAGACAGCATTTCAACAGGGCTAGCCATGGGGTTTCTGGTAAAGAGGGCCACGTGCCCATGTCAGGAGCAGCAAGCCACACCTCTGAGCCATGGTCATAGGGTCTAAATCCTTGAAGCCATGACTTCTATGTGTATAGAATACCTCTAGTTATTTTAGATTATTGCTTTTCTACAGGGGAAAAAATAAGCTCTAAAGTTAACAGAAAAAGTGAGGAAGGGAGGTAAATGTCAGGTTTCCATAGTGATAGAACTTTTAAAACACCGTTAGTGTAGAATTAAGTCCAGTGATAGAAGAGTATTATGAAAATAAGCCCCATTGCTTCCCAAGGGAGCTCATAATCACAAATAAGAAATATGCATTATGGCCTTGCATATTCAAACCCCAAGCTTGCTGGTGCTTAGGGCTTTCTGTCTGGCCTGCATCTGATAGGGTGAGTTTGTATACTGCTCAGCTGAAAGTGAAAAAGATAGATAAAGTGGTTGTGTAAGAATCAAGACTGAAGTGTGTGAGCTGTTCTCAGTTCTGGAGCTTACAGCCACAGTACAGACACCATTGTGTCTCCCACTTCATTCTAGGCTATTTAAAGAGAATTCAGTCCTTTATTTCCCCTGAATGATGTTTTTCTTTGAGTCATTTGTCAATTTTTATTGCCAGAGGTCTCTGTTCTTTTTCTAAGGGGGAAGTTGGAAACATGGAGGCAGATAATTCTTCTCCTAAGCCTATTTTAAACTGACTTTGTTTCCCAGTGTAAGTGTACTTTTGCAAATTGAGTTTCAGAGAAGAATGCGCCGAGCCAGTTTTTTCTCCTTCACAAACCTGAGGATGGCAAGTGATTAGGAGGTTTCCCAGGAGTGCAGGTGTTATAACTCCCCTTCATCAGCTTCCACCTTTCACTGACTGGGACCTTGAACCAGGAAATTGAGAAAATCATTGCTTAATAATTTTGGTTTTTATGCATCCACCTCTTCCTCATTGCATTTGGAGGGGCGAAATGGGAAAGTGTGGTAACTCCTGAGTCATTCGCTTTATCCAAGACCCTTGAAAAATGTTTATATGCTTCATTTGAAAATTAAACTATTTGGTATGCCTCTATGGTCTTTTATTTTATTCTTATATTACTACCTTGAGGACCTTTAAAAGGAAAAAAATAACCTAATGAATTTGAACTCTCTGATTCAGCACAAACTCACTTCCTATTTTTGTTCACTCACGTAGAACTTTACATATTTTGCACTTCCTATGTGTGCTGTTTTGCTACCTTTTGTAGATTTGGCACTTCGGTGGGTTGCCCACATCTGCATGCTCATCACTTTAAATAGCTGTGTAGTATTTTATTCTCCTGATACTCTGTCCCCTGCTTAGCCATTTCCCCGTTGTTTCCAGTTTTTCACTCTCAGAGATGGTGTTACTGGCTGCATCTTTGTGGAAATGTGGGGGTTTTTTCCATGAGACCCCAAGTTCCTAGAAAGTTGCTTTTTCTCTAGGGAGCTGTCCTGGAGTGGGGAGGATGCAGCCATGTGGAGCCTGGGCATTTCGGCCGGTCAGCAGAGAAGGGGGAGGCCAGTGTGACTTTCCCAGCCCCAGTGTGAATGGTCCTATGGAAAACTCCAGCGCGCAGTTCACTGCTGATTCAGTCACGGGCCTTCAGGGCCGGACGGACTGTGCCAATCTTCTGCCCCTGCTGTGCTCCGAGCATGTTGAGTTTTTATTATTTCAGAGAAGAAGCAAGCCCGCGGCCGGTCATCGCAGGGCGAAGCCTAGTTCTGATGCAGAGGGGGTTGCTTTCAGATGGAGACACGAGGTACCACCTTCACTCTCTCCCTTCCTCTCCTTCTTGTTCTGTGCCTTGGTATGTCAGGACTGCTGGGAATGCCCTCTACTGAAATCCTGAAACCATGAATGAATCATCCCAAAAATATTTAGACAAAGCAGCTATGAAAACCAGAGCCCTAGTTCCGAATGAAGCAGCCCTGGGGAAATGTGTGCCTGGTGGTGTGTTTACTTTCATGCTGATGAATGTCTGCAAACAGACAGAGCTACTGGGAATCCTATTCACGGAGACACTTTAGAAAATAGGAGCGGGTTTGCAGTGCTTATATTCCCTTCCAAATATAGAAAGGTGTAATTCACGTTTCGAGCAGCCTGAGGGATCTGTAAGAAGATAAAACCTGTATTTATTCACTCTGGTGATGGGGAAAATTATACTTGTACCCAGAGTGGATTGTAAAAATTTTTCGTGCACTTTCTGAGGCTTTTCACTTCTTTGTATAGTAGGTACAGTATTTTTATCCTATAATGTTTTCTGGTATGTGTTACTGTAGACTCTTCAAGGAAGTCTTTCTATGTAAATAACTATCAGAGCTTGGTGGTAATTCTTTGCCTCTTGATTTTGCTGAAATGACTGCGAAATCTGAGGTTCCAAAAAATGGCTCTCGACCTGAGAAGTTAGGGTAATCTAGGTCCTTCCTGATAATCAATGCTGGTATTATCTGTGCTCCTAGCAGAGATTTGAGCTTACCAAAATACATCTGGGAAATGAAGACAGTGGTCCTTGCACATATGAGCGAGGAAATACAACACCAGCAAACATGAAGGATGGTTAGGAAGCGCCATAGTGAGCCAACCTGCTTGTGTAAATTAACTGCTCATTGTATTTGAGTGCACACTTGAATGCACTTCCTAAGTCAGTCTTTCTACCAGGCTTTTGTAGTTGTTGTGACCTTGCTTGTCCAGCCCTAACCAAGCACAGTGATTTCGTGGCCAGATGCTGTTTTAAAATCTGCAGCCAATTGTATATAACACATGAGCTTTTAAGAGGACTTGGACCTTTTAATTCACTGGTCCGGCTTATCACAGCCTTGCACTTAACAGCAGGTTCCAAAACCAGAATCCGGTGTTTCTCCTCAGTGTAGTAATCTTGGTCAATGTGTTCAGAATGTAAAAAGGTCAAGTTAAAGACTAAGTTTATCAGCACAAAATTAGCAAAGGGAGGGAACAGAATGGGGCCTGGAGAGGGTACAATGGGAAGTGATAGAATCTGGCTTTAAAAATACCCTGGCCAGCCTTTATTTGTTACATCTTTCCATACCTCTCATTTGTACTTTGGAGAACAAATGGGGGTAATGATTATTAACATACTTTGTAAAGCATAAAACCCCATTAAAAAATATTAATGAAACAACAAGGTCCTACTGTATAGCACAGGGAACTGTATTCAATATCCTTTGATGAAACCATAATGGAAAAGAATATGAAAAAGAATGTGTATATATATATGTGTGTGTGTGTGTGTGTGTGTGTGTGTAACTGAATCACTTTGCTGCACAGCAGAAATTAACACAGCATTGTAAATCAACTATACGTCAATAAAATAAATTTTAAGAATATATCAGTGATACTTGTTCCTGGTGACTTAGGGACTATCTTAAGTGGTTCCTCCACCATTTGTACCATTTGTCAGATTCAGGAGAAAGGCTGGTTTCCATTGATCTGGACTTGAACAAAGTGCGGGTGCCCACCTGTTGGGGTCTGTGTAACGGCAGTTCCCACGTGCGCTAGCGTCTTCTGCAGAAAAGGCCAGATGAACCCAGGACGACAAGAACAGCCACTTTTAGAAAATCTTGTCTTTGGGGGAGGACCACCAGCTGAAGAAGTTTCTAATCTGGATCCTTGAAAGCTTCTTATCACCCTGTTCATCCCCCCCGCCGGTGCCCACCCCTGGAGAACCTGTGGTGCTGAGCTGTGGACCAGACCACTGCCATCTCTCTGCAGTTGGCTGATTAATGAGCACCATCTCTTTGGAGTCCTTGAGGGCCTGGCTTCTGTCCAACAGCAGTTGTTTATCTGATGATCTGCTTGGCTCTGACCGTTGATCTCCAAACAAACAGTAACTCTTTATGAGCTGCTAGCACTTTGGTCACAGAGCTCACTTCCCCCGACTGTGCTGATACTGAGTTACAGGGGCCACCAAGGCTGCGCTGGGGACTCACCCAAACGTTGTGCAAACAAGGGAGAATAAGGATGGCCTTGCTTGCAACGTGGTATTTCCTGGAAGCCTTTTGGTTGTGCTGTTAATTTCGGTTTAATGTTCAGCTCAGCTGTCACCTCTGGGAGACCTTGCAGGTTTCGTGGCGAGCCATAAATCCCACACATGACCCTACATATAACCACGCTGCTGCCCAGGGCCACCTTCCACAGGCCCTGCTCCCCGAGGCATATCTCATTTGACTTTCTAGCCAAGAGCTAAGGGGCCCAAAGGCTGCAGCCATGTGGAAAGTGGTGTTTGATAGGGTGGGACGAGCTGGTACTCTCTACCCTGCCCGGGAGGAAGAGGAACTAGCCCGAGGAAGAGGAACTAGCCCGCAGGGACCTCTGCTTCCATGGGCTCCGGAGGTAGCAAAGGGGCTTGAAACAAGAGTGGACACTGCAGTGAAAAGTGAGGGCCAAGCGGGCCCAGGCAGTGGGCACACAGGCTGGTGCTGAGGCCCTCAGGCTTCAGAGGATATGAGCGTCTCCAGGAAAATACCCAGGCCTGGCTCTGATCCCCCGGGGTCTAGGGCGAGGCCTGGGAATCTGAATTTTAACAGAGAAACCCTGGAATAAGGGACTTGGTGTCAGACCTCAGAATAAACCTGGACACTACCCCTGCCTAGCTTTGTGATCTTGGACAAGCTAATGTAATCTTTTTCTATGAGATATGGAGTTAACGTCTCACAGAGTTGTTGTAAAGATTACATGAGATAATATATGTAAAGCAGTAAGTGTTCAGAAAGTAGTACTTATTAGAACTTTATTTATTATTGCTGTTACTATTGACACATAGTGGAAGAAGGCTAGGGAGAGGGGTAAAATCACCATGGAAAACAGAGAAATGGGGTGTCCAGGGACGCCTTTCAACAATTTGCACCAAAAAGTATGAATCCAAAAAATCCAAAAAGTAATTTTCAAAACAGGTCTTGAAATCCATTTGCAGCAAGTGATTTTTAACTATTAAATAATAATTTTTATTTTAATCTTTTGAGTAGTTAACTTATTCATGGATAGAAAAAGAGACATACAGTCAAAATTCTTTCTCCTTCCTGCCTTCCTGCTCTTGGCTCCAGAACACAGGTAACCACTTTTGATGCTATTTAATAAATAACATGAGTAATAATAATGATGTTTATTTATTCAGTACAACTTGCTACATGCCGCACACTGTTCTAAGTGCTTTGTGAATATTAACTTGTTTACCAGCTCTGAGGCAGATGCTATAATTTTGTCCTTCTTACAAATGAGGAAACTGAAGCCCAGAGAGGTTAATACGTAACTTGCCCACGATCGCTCAGCTATGTGGTGGAGCAGGGTTTCAAACCCAGGCAGTCCCGCCCCGGCATCCATGGATTTATCCATTATATCATCCTGCAAGGGTCTGTTTATGCAAATACAAGCAAGATACGTATTTTTCCTGACACTAGCACACTGTTCTCATTGTGTTGCCCCTTTGTTTTGTTCCACCCTTAACACTGCTTATTGGAAATCATCGGACATCAGGATAGGGAGAGCTTCCTCGTTATTTTAACAACACTATGTGGTTTAGATTCAAGACCCTGCCTTTTACAGTCCAGCCAGGAAGCAGAAGTAGGAACCAAATTAGATCTTGATTCTTGCCCTACTGGTTATTATGGGAGTGAGTGGCTAACTGAATAAACTTAGGTCTGCCAACCAGGTCTTTTAATTGAGGCCTGCTATTAGGGTTCAAAACTGGACATGGGAACCCCAGGGGGAAAAAATGGAAGAGAACTTGTCAGTCCAAAAGTGTTTCCAAATAGTATTGGGTGTCACACACAAAAGAAAGACTCAAGCAAAGCGATGGCCCTGTGTTCCTGTGGAATCAGCTACTGGGGCTCCCTAACGTACGCCCCTCTCAGGAATCAGCCCCCTTCCTATATGTGAGGCTGTACTTAATTCATGTCTCTGCAGCAGCCTGGCAACAGCAGCTGACCAAGTGGAAGAGATGGCACTGCTCCCCCAAGAGGGAAAATGGGGTGAAAGGGAGATAGATAATCCCCAGGAGGAGGGGCCCCAAAGCCTCATAACTAGTCGGTGGTAGACTCTAGTCTCTTGGACTCTTTTACTTGCGGAATCTATGCATAGGCAATAGACTTTAGTCCACCTGGTTTCTTCCTGGCTCCTTTCCCCTGGTGACTTCTCGACAATCATTTCTTCCTCTTATTTGTCTCTCGTTACATGCTTTAAGCTAATCATCAGGGTTTGCTTCCCCCGACTTAAGCTACAGATGGAGTTTTCCCAAAGCCAGTGCCTCTTAGGAAGATGAGCTCAATGGGATCAAGTTGATAATCACTCTCTGATACACATCTTCGGTGTGGGAAGACCTGGGTTTAACAAAAAGCTATTTGAGTTAGAAGGAAAAATTAATATGAACTGACTCAAATCCAGAAAGAAGCAGCAGATATTAAATTCATTTTGAAAAATGAGAATTCAGTTTAGGGGAAGGATAAGAAAGGGAAATTGTCCTTATCTCCCTTGAGATATTTACTGGGGAATCACATAAGAATCACATTTCATATTCATTTTTAAGGTACTTTTTATAACCATGGAAAGTGTTTTCTTTAAAGTGTGTATATCTTTTTATACACACTTTTGTGTTCCTTTTTTTTAAGCAGTTAGTTTTCCAAATTCTATTCTGATAGAAACAGAGTTCTTTTCTTTTTCGTGTAACTTATATCTGAGCCTGTTTTTCTTATAAAAAATGCTCACTGGTGTAGTTTGGCTTATGGCAGCCTAAAAAAATCACAGCTTGTTTATAACTTGGATATCATTGTACAGTTTGTTTTCAAATAATCTGTATTGCAGAAGTCAGAAGTGAAATTTTCTCTCATAAAGGGCATAAACTTGACCTCCAGCCTGCCAGACGTAATGCTCCTCTTGTTAGGGTCTTCGAGTGGGCTTAAATTTGCTAAAGTCCTCTCAGGAGCCAATGAGAAAATGCAGGTGAGAATTTTATCAAGATCCCAGCCCATAATAAGCCCTGACAAACGCTAATTGTTGTTATTATTACCTATAAAATGGGTGTGATTATGCCCCCTCCACCTACCTCAGAGATGTCAGTTGAAGACCGACATCTTTCTGACTTACTTCACTCTGTATGACAGACTCTAAGTCCATCCACCTCACTACAAATAACTCAATATCGTTTCTTTGTATGGCTGAGTAATATTCCATTGTATATTTGTGCCATATCTTCTTTATCCATTCATCCGATGATGGACACTTAGGTTGCTTCCATGTCCTGGCTATTGTAAATAGAGCTGCAATGAACATTGTGGTACATGACTCTTTTTGAATTATGGTTTTCTCAGGGTATATGCCGAGTAGTAGGATTGCTGGGTCGTATGGTAATTCTATTTGTAGTTTTTTAAGGAACTTCCATACTGTTCTCCATAGTGGCTGTATCAATTTACCTTCCCACCAACAGTGCAAGAGGGCTCCCTTTTCTCCACACCCTCTCCAGCATTTATTGTTTCTAGATTTTTTGATGATGGCTATTCTGACTGGTGTGAGATGATACCTCATTGTAGTTTTGATTTGCATTTCTCTAATGATTAATGAGGTTGAGCATTCTTTCATGTGTTTTTTGGCAATCTGTATATCTTCTTTGGAGAAATGTCTATTTAGGTCTTCTGCCCATTTTTGGATTGGGTTGTTTATTTTTTTGTTATTGAGCTGCATGAGCTGCTTGTAAATTTTGGAGATGAATCCTTTGCCAGTTGCTTCATTTGCAAATATTTTCTCCCATTCTGAGGGTTGTCTTTTGGTCTTGTTTATGGTTTCCTTTGCTGTGCAAAAGCTTTGAAGGTTCATTAGGTCCCATTTGTTCATTTTTGTTTTTATTTCCATTTCTCTAGGAGGTGGGTCAAAAAGGATCTTGCTGTGATTCATGTCATAGAGTGTTCCGCCTATGTTTTGAGAGGGGAGACTTTAGAAGGTAGGAGACCAGACTGAGGGCATTTCTCTTTTAGAAATAAAATGATACGACGGAAGAAATTTGGCCTTATAAAAGTGGAGGATAAAGTCATGTTCAGGTTGAAAACAGCAATATGGAATCTGAAGTTTCGACTTAACATAGCTAACCTGTAATCTGGACCAAAGTAGGAGGAGAAAGGGGAAAGACCACATCCTTTCAGAGATTCTGAGAAACTCAGGTAACATTCAATGAAAACTCAGAATGAAATACCCTTGGACCCACATTCATCAGGGAACAAGCTCAGTTTTCACCTTCATTTTACTTCTTCCAACTTTTGATGGAGCTTTGGGAGGATGGTGGACAAATCATTCTAACAGATACTCAAGAGCATAAGGCTCTGGAACGCTGACATGAAGGAGGAGGCCTGGGTGATGGTCCCACCTTGCCAATCACTAGCTGGGTGACCTTGGACAACCCCCTGCCTCTCTGTGGACCCCAGTTTCCATGTCTGCAAAATGAGTAAATAAAACCTGATTCATTCATTCATATGACAGTTTTTAACTTCATTGCCCGACTAAAACCTCTCATACAGTATTTAGTAGAAGCGGCAAGAGTGAACATATTTGACTTGTTCCTGATCTTAGGGCAGGAAGCATTCAGCCTTTCATCATTAAGTATGTCGATGAAAATTCAATTAACTATCAAGTCAAGAAGAAAATGGGAATTTTATTGGAGCCAAACCGAGGGTTATAACCCGGGAAGCATATTCTCAGAAAGCTCTGAGAACTGTTCCACCTGTTAGAAGTCAAAGGCACAGTCATATTCATTTTCGAGACATAGGATCGTCCATCACAATGACTTAGTGATGTTTCACGTAAAGTTCACCAAAGTTACAGAGTCCAGATAAGCATATACAAAGCCAGCAGCAAGTCACCCATGACCCGCTACAGAACTGGGAACGAATGCTATTTTAAGAAGTTACATTGCTAGTATCCAAAGAAAGAAGAAATATTGATCTTTACAGTTGAGCGGGCACTCCTGTCTTTGAGGAGTTCTGGTTAACATGGAGCGCAGAGGTAAACTGCACATTAGGGACGGAGGCAGGAGGCCCAAACAAACACAGATAATTTTATGTTTAATTTTTTCTTGTTCCACCTTAAAATATAAATTTTATTTCATCAAGTATGATATTAGCAGTGGGTTTTTCATAGATGCCCTTTGCAGGCTGAGTTAGTTCCATTGTAATCCTAGTTTAGTGAGCATTTTTATCATAGCAGGGTGTTGGATTTTGTCAAATGCTTTTTTTGCACCAATTGAGTTGATCATGTGGTTTTTGTCCTTTATTCTATTCATACAATGGATTACATTGGTTGATTTTTGGATGTTAAACCAACCTTGTGTTCCTGGGATCGATCACACTTGGTCATGGTGTATTTACCCTATTTATAGATTGCTAGATTGGCTTGCTGATATTCCATCAAGGATTTTTTGCATCTGTCTTTATTAGGGCTATTGGTCTGTAGTTTATAACAAAGATTTATTGAGCAACTCATATGCCAGGCGTTGTTCTAGGTGTTGGGGATTCTGCAATTTTTCAAAAGAGATTAAAAAATCTCTTCTCTCATGGAGCTTACATTCAGACGGTCGCCTAGCAGTGCAGCTCCCCACTGACATTTGTCATTTTTTCCCTCTAACCTGTCAACGGTGCCCCAGATTCCAGGCTCAGTGCCTGTGTGCCTGACTCTTAGAAAACTGGACGGTCAGTGTCTGGAGATCGGAAGGGGCCTACTTTCTTGTTTAAGTTGCTGTTCCTTTTTTCCCCTTTTAATGTAAATGTTAATTAAATTATAACATCTACATAGAGAAGTGCACACACTTATGTACCCTTTTGTGTATGGGTTCTTTCACTCAGCGTTACCTGTCTAAGATGCATCCAGTGGCTCTGTGTTGTCATGGTTTGTTCACGCTCATTATTGTAGGCATATATTTTATTGTGCTCACTTCACTGTGCATCACAGATAATGTGTTTTTTTACAGATTGAAGGCTTGTGGCAACCTTGTGTTGTCAGATGATGGTTAGCATTTTTTAGCAATGACGTATTTTTTAATAAAGATATACCTACATTGTTTTCTTAGACATATTACACACTTAATAGACTACTGTATGGTTTAAACATAACTTTTATATGCACTGGGAAACCAAAAAGATCATCTGACTTGCTATAGTATTGCATTGCTTGAATATTCCACAATTTATCCATTCTACTGTAAATGGACATTTGGATTATTTCCTGTTTGGGGCTGTCTAAATAGTACTGCTGTGCACATGTGTGGCTCTGTCGTTAGGTAAACGTCTGCTCTCCTTTGAGCTATATACCCAGGAGTGGAATAGCTCTGTCACAGGATATGTTTAAGTTCAGTTTTAGTAGGTTCTGCCGGTTTTCCACAGAGGGATGTACAAAGGGGGCTCCCCCAGTAACGTATGATAATTCCAGGTGCCTAACGTGGTCACCAAGACAATGAAGCCATTCTGAGGAATGTACTGGTATCGCATTATGATTTCAGTTTGCATTTCTGTAGCATCTAATGAAATTAAGCAGGAGATCTTGTTCATTTTAAACATGACAGTTAAACAGAACCAACTGTCCACCCCAGCTCTTTTTCTTTTTCACAGACATTGCAGCATTCTTGGGCACCCCTTTGATGCTAGTAGTAAAAACAAGAGGTCATTCCTGTCCAGACATCTTCCACAGCCCCTGACTGGCTTTGTATTTCCCCAGTAAGAAGAAGAAAAATGACTCAGGGAAATCGGCCAAGAACCCTCGGGACCGAGTGCCTACGTATCAGTATAACATGAATTTTGAGAAGGTGGGCAAATGCATCATCATAAACAACAAGAACTTCGACAGAGTGACAGGTGGGTACTGTGGGCATGGGCTAGCCTCTCCTGTTCCCTTCCAGTTTCTTCAGCTTGCATTCAGACTTGTATCAGATGTTCATCAGGGAGACACTGCACCCACCTCCTGTGGCAGACAGCCCCTCCGCAGGTGGTGCTCGAGTGTCCAGGAGAGAGGGATGCGGGGAAGCTGGGAACTTTCAGTCTGAGAGTCCCATCATGTGCATTAGCGGATGTAATATTTGGACCACATGTGGGATTTGGCTGAGGATCAAGGCGGGCTGTTTGGGCTGACTGGGCCTGAGAGTCGCCATGACGAGGCTCACCTTTTGTGGGTGGGCTGAGTTACCCTCTCCTTTGAGTTTGCTTCTTAATTTCAGTCGCTCATCTAAATTGTGACCTTGGCAGCATTTACACCGGAGCACCTGGCCTGATGGTGCCAGCACGTGGCACTCATCGTGGACTCGGTGCTTGATTCCCACAGGAATGGGTGTCCGCAACGGAACAGACAAAGATGCTGAGGCTCTTTTCAAGTGCTTCCGAAGCCTGGGTTTTGATGTGACCGTCTATAATGACTGCTCCTGTGCCAGGATGCAAGATCTGCTGAAAAAAGGTGAACTCCTGCCCTTCCTCCTTCAGTCTTCTTCCTTCTCCCCACTTGGTCTGGGGAAGACACCTTCACATGCAGGAGGGAAATGTCTCAGCGTGGGAAGCCCTTCCTTCCTCTGGGTGACACCATACCTGTCTCTGGGGCACCTGTCTCTCTGGAAACTTAGATCTCCCCCTAAAAAGGTGAAAGCAGCTTACATCACAGCAAGAGAAATAGGTTCTGTATCTACAGAATGGTCTCAATTTCAAAACGCCAATTCCATGTTCACAAAATAGTTTCTTTAGATCTTTAACACAACCCCTGCGTGTTGGCCAACAATATTATCATGCCCGTTTCATGAATATAGGGACAGAGCTTAAGAGAGGATAAAGGCCATACTGAAGGCATAGTTAGTAGGGGCAGAACCAAACCTCAAGCCTTGGTCTTTCGATTCCAGAACAATTACATTTTCTATTACCCCACACCATCTAGTGGAAGCCACCTAGGATATTCTCGCATTTAGGGCAAATGATTGAAAGTAATGCCCTCCCAACTCATTAGATGGTAACCCATGGGCAGAGGGTAGGCACACAATTCCAATCAGTGCTGCTTTTCTTAGCTGTGCAGCTAAACAAAAAAAAAGACACCTCCCCCCCATAACACTCTCTCTTAAGTACCCTCTCTTATATTTTTAAAAACTAGGCATCTTTTCCTTATTTCTTCAAACAGGAATCTTAAGAGCCCACCTTCTGTACCCTAGTAGGCCACATGGCAGAGCAGACTGGAAGTCAAGAGTACGAATTTGGGGTCTAGTCCAAGTTCTAGCAGCTGGGCGAGCTAGGCGGGGCACCTGGGCCTTCTTGGTGTTTTACTTTCCTGAAATGCGGATGATGATACCATCTCCTCCTGCTTCTTGGGGCCACAGTCAGCATTAGCTGAGGGAAAGTTTGTGAATGTGATTTGAGAAGGGTAATGGCCTCTACAGATGTAAGGACTTGTCCCAGTTGTAGTTTCTGTCCTTATGAAAAGGGAGTTATTCCACCCGTGTCCAGGGCATGTCAGGACCACAGAATTCTCATTTATTGTCCTGTCAAAGTAGCAACATGGTGATTTTTCTTGACAGGACAAAGTTCTAGGACCTCTCCGAGATTCCATTTTTTTATCAGTGAAATAAAGATAAACGAGGCCTACTTCAAGCGGCCCTTGTAGGGATTAAATAAGATGACTCTGGCAAAGTACCTAGATCACTGTCTGCCCGCAGTAGGTGCTCAAGAAGTTCTTCACTTCTTTTTTTTTTTTTTTTTTGGCCACACCGCACAGCTTGTGGGATTTTAACTCCCCAACCAGGGATCGAACCCGGGCCCTCGGCAGTGAGAGAGTGGAGTCCTAACCATTGGGCCACTGGGGAATTAAGAAATTCTAAATCTTCTTTTTCCCTCATCATTGATGAAGAGAAGAAGAAAGGATAGGTTATAGTAATTAGTTAGCTAGCTAGTTAGTTAGAACCGCAGAACCTTAGATGAAATCAAGCTGAGCCAACCCATTACATAATTTATGGTTCCTCTCCTCAGTATCCTAAATTGACAGCCAACCTAGCATTTTCTTTCTTTCTTTCTTTCTTTTTTTTTGTAATCTTATTTTTTACTTTTTAAATTGTGGTAAACTACACATAACATAAAAGTTACCATCTTAACGACTTTTAAGTGTACAGTTCAGTGGCAGTGAGTACATTCACATTGTTCGGCAGCCATCACCACCCGTCTCCAGAAGAACTCTTTTCATCTTGCATAACTGAAACTCTGTCCCCATTACACACTAACACCGCATTTCCCCATCCCCGCAACCCCTGGCAACCACCATTCTGTTTTCTGCCTCTGTGAACCCGATTACTCTAGGAGCCTCATATACATGGAATCGTAGAGTATTTTTCCTTTAGTAAGTGGCTTCTTTCACTTAGTGTGTTTTATTTTCTTTAACAAATACTTGCCCAATACTCTTGTGGTCTGCTTTACAAATATCAACTCATTTAATGGGTACTGTTGTCTCCATTTTACAGACAAGGAAACCAAGGCACAAAATGGTTAAGTAACTCACCCAGTGTCACAGACCTAACAAAGGCCACACCCTTCAGCACCCCCATATGCTGTCTCCCAGCTGCTGCCTGAAGCCCTCCTACCCTTGGGGTTCTCTTCCTCATGAGGCAGCCCCGTTCTGGTTTCAGACTGAGTGAGAATTCTAGAATTCTCCCCCTCTCTAACTTCTCTCCAGTGTCGTCCAGGGGCGCTTCTCCACTATCTGCCCATCCCTCTCTGTCAGTAACAGCTGCCAGGTTGGAAGGGAATACTACCTCTGAGGTTCCCACAGGACATAGGTTTTAACTTTTCAATGTTTAAATCGCTTGCAGCTTCTGAAGAGGACCACAGAAATTCAGCCTGCTTTGCCTGCATCTTATTAAGCCACGGAGAAGAAAATTTAATTTATGGAACAGATGGCAAGACAGCAATAAAGGACTTGACAGCCCATTTTAGGGGGGATCGATGCAAAACCCTGTTAGAGAAACCCAAACTTTTCTTCATTCAGGTAATGCCTTTCCAAAGTCCATAGAAATGGGAAAAGATTTACACAATGACTTGGATTGTATCATTTTTTTACAAATCTACATGCTATTTCTATTGGGGTATGCAAATTTGGGTTGTATTTTTCTACCTCTAAATCCTTGCCATCTGCATTTAGATTGCATTGGATCACAAATTATGAGAGTTTAAGACATTGCAATATTTTTATTTGCTCTGCTTACTGATTTGACACATTATCAAATCGTCTTGAAGATTGTTGCATTGCTAGTACGTGCCAAGCGTAGACAACACTGGGACACAGCAGTGAACAGCACACATGTTTCTGTTCCCAACTTCACGGAGTGATCTCTGCTTTGATATTTAGGCTTGCCGGGGGACAGAGCTTGATGATGGGATCCAGGCTGACTCGGGGCCTATCAATGACACAGATGCTAATCCCCGATTTAAGATCCCAGTAGAAGCCGACTTTCTCTTCGCCTATTCCACAGTTCCAGGTATCACGTCCATTGTCTGCTAACCAGACCATGCCCTCCATCCCACCATCGAAATGAAGGCTTGCAGCTATGTCACTTTCTTACTGCTGTAGCAATAAATTGCCACAAACATAGTGGCTTAACACACACAAATGTATTACCTTACAGTTCCAGAGGACGGAATTCCAAAATGGGTTGGCAGGGCTACAGTTCCTTCTGGAGACTGTAGAGAGGAAAATCCACGTCCTTGCTTTTCCGGCATGTTAGAACCACCTGCATTCCTTGGCCCGTGGCCTCCTTCCTCCAGCTTCAAAACCAGCAACCTCCCATCTCTGACCCTCCCTCCACCCTTACACTGCTCTTTCTGACCACAGCTGGGAAGGGTTCCCCTCTTTTAAGGACTCTTGTGATTAGATTAGTCCCATCTGGATAATCCAGAATAATTTCCCCATCCTGTTTCCTTAACCTCAATCACATCTGCGAAGCTCTTTTTTGCCATGTCCGGTAACATATTCACAGGCCCTGGAGTTAGGGCATGAACATCCCTGGGCACGGGGGCCATTATTCTGCCTACCACAGGGACGTAGTCACTTTTCTCTCCAAAGAAGGCTGAATTCTCTCATTTATGATTATTATTATCATTGTTGGGAATTAGAAGAACAAACATTTCTATGGCACCTTACAATTTACCGGGTGTTGTTCATGTCTTTTACCTCAATCATCCCTGAAATAATTGCGTAGGTAGTTAGGAAAGGTGTTACATCTGTCCTAATTTTACAGATAGAAGAAACAATTGAGCTTGGGTGAGTTTAGGTGACCTGCCCAAGGTCATATAGAGATTTTGGTATGTATTAGAGTTAGAGCTCAGACCAGGATTCTTTTATATGGCAGCCTGTTAAGAGACACCAGAAATGCCTGTAGCAAGCAAGCCACCTTAGGATTAACCAAGCTCCGGGTCTGCCTGAGTGAGTTCAGTGAAGTTCCTTTGTTTGGGGTAAAAACCATCACTAAGTTAGAATTCTCCCAACTGTAGTAGCAGTTTGTCAAGTGCTTGATACAGAGGTACTGGTTACAGTAAATAGGCCATTGTGTTCGGAAAACCAGATCTGGCGGGATCTACAGATGGTGTTTTGTGAGAATGATAACGTCACAAGTTTTAAGGATTGTGCGTGGAAGAAAGAAATCTGGTCTCCTGTCCGTGAGAGGGAGACGGAGTCACGGCAGCATGTGTCTGTGTGAACCAACCTGTTACTTAGGTTGGAGGTGCTCTGAGCCAGGTCTAGCAGAACTAAAGGAAGGAGGGTGAGCTCTAGGGAGGCAGGTGAGAGAAGCTTCTGGAAAAAAGAGCTGCTGTAACTGGGTCTTCAAAAACCAAACAGCAGGAGGAAGGGAGAGAGGGCTCACCAGACAGAGCGCCCAGGGGCAGGTGGCTCAGTGCATTGGTAAAACTCAAAAGGCTGGACCACAGGGGCTGTCAGTCTGCTCCGGCTGCGCTAACATAAGACCACAGACTGGGGGGCAGAAATTCATTTCTCACAGTTCTGGAGGTTGAGATCAAGGTGCTGGGCATTGTGGCTTCTGATGAGAGCTCTCACCCTGGCTTGTAGACCACTGCCTTTTCACTCCTGTGGCACAGAGAGGGGCGAGAGGCCATAGCACAGGGTGTGACCAGGCATTAGCAAAGTTCAAACCTGGACAGGTAGGCAGGGGGCCACGTTGTCGTGGGCCCTGCAGGCTGTGCTAAGCAGCCTGAACTTCACCCTAATATAGGGGTGAGAGGGAACTGTGTTAGGTAGGAGAGGGGCAGGATGAGATTTGTGTTTTAGAGTGGTTACCTGTAGGACACGTACCCTGCACGGATAGGCGGGGGGTACTGTCACTTCAGAAAAGCACGTGTGAAGGCCCCAAACACCGACAGCTCCTACTGGGTGGTGAGCGGAGCGGTGGCCAGGTCAGCTGATTTCATCTCCTTTCTCTCCCATTGAAGGCTATTACTCATGGAGGAACCCAGGGAGTGGCTCCTGGTTTGTGCAGGCCCTCTGCTCCATCCTGAACGAGCACGGGAAGAGCCTGGAGATCTTGCAGATTCTCACCAGGGTGAATGCCAGGGTGGCCAGGCACTTTGAATCTAAGTCTGATGACCCATGCTTCCATGAGAAGAAGCAGATCCCATGTGTGGTCTCCATGCTCACCAAGGAACTCTACTTCTGAAGATAACCATTCCAGGGGCGCATTCTAGCTGAGAAGCTACGGATCATTTGTTGATGAATCAGAATTTTTTTTTTTTTTTGATGCTCTTGAAAGATCCAGAAATTCTAAAAGATTTTAACTTCAGGAAAATTGATTCAACAGGAAACTTTCTGGTGCTGTCTTATCGTCTCTGAATTTTCAGAGACATTTTTTTTTTTTAACATTGTTATCCATTTGGTGACTTTCTCTTAAGATTAATTTTGTTTGTCTTTCTTTTTCCTTGTTGTCACACTTAGTACATACAACAAAAATGACCTCTGCAGATGAGTTTTGGCTGTGTCCACCGTGATTGGTGGTGACTTTGGTAGACCATCAGAGTCATATTTGTACCTGGCAAAGAGAGTGCTTGACAAAAAACAGCCAAAGGGATATTCATTTGCCTGTATTGCAGAAAGTGGGTATTGAATGTGGTTTGAGTGATTATTTTCATTGGCTTACAGCAGATTCTCATGCAGAAATTCCCAGATATGTTAGAGGGGAAAAATGTAATGATTCTAATATGTAGTAGTCAGGATCCAGTCAGGAAAACAGAAACCATTCTAAGTATTTCAGTAGATGGAATTTAATAGAGGAAATTGACATACATAGATGATGAAAGAGAAGATAAATGAAAGGAGGTTGTTACCACCTAGGGCTATGAGGAGGTGTGGTTCCCTGAGTCCAGAAGCTGGGGTCATACACAGGAGCTGGAAACATGGTTGGGGGCTGTCTGGTAGGAGCTGGAACTACCTAGGAGTTGTGGGGAATGGAGCCGTGGCAGGAACAAAGCCATTGCCCGAGATGGGGCAACACCAGATGAGTCAGACATGGCAACATACCCGGGCTTCACCTCTCCTTCTGCCCTCTAGTCTTCCTCTAACACTTTACCCTTCCAGCCCTACCTGGAAGCAATCTGGCAAGGGCCCTGGGAAGTGTGATTTCCTGCAATACAGAGCATAGCAAGGGAGAGTGAGGCAAGGGAGTTACAGAAATAGATATGGGCCTGGCTCACAATGTGAATAGAAGGAATCCTATTCCCTGTGTTCAGTGAGTCATCCATTCAATCATTTATTCATTGAGTTGTCAGATAATCTTTGTACTACCTGTTATGTGCAAAATCATCTATTTTAGCTTTAAAATCTGCCTGGAACTTTTTAGGTTATCCCAAGCCTTATTCTGGGTAAATCTTTTGTTACCTCTAATTCTCTAAATGGGGGAAGGTTTATGGTGAAGATATTTGCACTGTTTTCAAGGTGGTGTCCCCTTTTGAATCCTTGATAATTACTATTTTACTCTGCCCCATAACTTGTTAACAAACAAATGTTTATATTTATTGATTAAAATGTGATTGTTTCATTCCTAATCTGCTCAGTTTGCTTTCCTTTTGAAGTTTTTTTTTTTTTATTTCAGTGGGAAAATGAGAAAACAGGATAAGAATTGACCCTACTGACTTGACCTCAACACAAAATGTAATTCATGTTTTCTTTCGAAGCTAGAACACTAATAAAACAACAAGTAAATAATCACTTAGGAAGCTGAAACTCTTCACATAAAGGGTTAATGAACTTGTAAAGCTGTTTGTGATGGGCTGGCCCTTTTTAATTGGCAACAAAATCAGATGGTGTAAAAGTATCTTCTTTCAATAAGAAAAACTAATTTAGGGCCAGTTAATTAGACTTGCCCTTGTTTCCTGCCGTCTAAAATATACCAAATGTTCAAAATTTAAGTGGTGATCATGAATCAAGAGAATCAACAAGCACCTACCCCACTCTTCTCAGAATTCACAGGCTGTTCTTCGGGAAATAGACTCCCCTGTAAAGGTTCCTATCTTAGAAATAAATATGCCCAAGTGCATTGTAATTTGAAGTAAAAACCATAGCACTCTACTTATTGATATTTGCTTCATTAAAGAGACAGAAGTGATTCCAAGTGTCAGCATTATTTTTTTTTTAATTCTCTGAGCAGTCATTAAGCTTATAAAATAATATTACCTCATGCCCCTTAGTCCAGAAATGTAAATCGCTGTTAGGAAAGACCCTTTGTTTATCAAGATCAGAAATCCTGCTCCAAGTTGGGTATGTGTTCATACCCATCTCCATTCTTAAACTTTACAATCTTTTTATAATCTGAAATTCTGATGACAAATTACACTAAAGGAGAACTCAATCCTGGTGAACACATGTTCCTGGTTATTGTTGTTTAGAATCCAAGCTTCCCCCTTGCAAAAGTACCAGGCAGAGTGCTGCTGTGGGTGAGGAAGATGCCTCACTTGGCATGGTGGGCTCAAGTCTGGGTTTATCTTTGTTTGCTTTTTCTCATGGTGCCACTAGCCTATTTTAAGTGCCAGCTTTAGGCTCTGCCTAGAGCTTTTTCCTCTGAGCAAATTTCCATAAACCATCATAAGCCTATTATGTTTATAAATTGCCCAAAATAGGTCTCAAAGTGCTGGGATGCAGTGTATTCAACATGGTTTAAAACCTCAAGAAAATCAAGGTTTCTCTGTGAGAAAGAAGATAATGTCCACTGAAAGGACATAGACACCGGTTGACAAATCCTTTCTTTTGTCCAGCCTTGCAGTGTGTCTCCTGAAATCTTTTGTCCAGATACTCTGGCCACCAAGGATTGCCTTTTGACTTCCTAGGAGCACACCTTTCGTCTGGCTTTCCATCTGTCAGGCCTTTTCCAGCAGACGTCTGGCCAGGTGAGAAGCTGCGGTGGTCACCAGTTTAAAGCAGCAGCAATGCATCTGTGTCCTTAGGCAGGGACACAAATAGCGGTAGCCCCGGGTACCATGAATTTCCAAAGGAATGTGATCCTTCAGAGTTCTTCAAAGATAATGGCAAGATCAAAAGGATATTTTACACTGTCTTGCCTTGTAAATGTTTTTGCCTTGTAAATATCAATACCAAGTGTGTGCCAGCAACATCCACATCCCCTGGGAGCTTGTCAGAAATGCAGAATCCCAGGCCACGCCCCACTCAACAAGAATCTGCATTTTAACCAGATCCCTAGGGGATCCACATGCACAGGACAGTTTGAGAAGCTCAGTTTTGAGGGCAAGGACCACTTGTTTACACATTTTTGCTTCCCCTCTCCACTGAAACTGAAGCTGATCATATAGTATATACCTAAAAAGAATTCATGAAAAAACATCTATTTTGGAGTTTTCACAGAAGACATGTTTCGAGCACGTCTTAACCTTCAGCAAAAATCTTCTTGTAGAACTCTACCGTGCCCTTAATTTCCATGGTATACTTTCTATGCCCTTCTCCATTTTAAATACGAATTGCGGGCTTTAAGATGTCTTCCTAGACAGAATGGGATTAAGGGATCCATTCTGTGCATGTTTCTGCTGTGGGCAGGAGCTGTTGTGCGTTGAAACCACAGATCCTGTCTCCTCCCACCAGTCCTCCCAATAGAGAGAATTATTGCCTGTCCCTGCCAGTGTGCCCTCGGGCCATAGATCACATCACCCTTCCGATAGATTTCAGGACTTTGTTTTGGATCAGATGGCAAATAATTCTTTCTGATTCATAAGTCATTAACACAAATACACCAAGAACACATGTGGAAGACCCCAGCCACCACCGCAGTACTGGTGTGGACGTGGAAACTCCATTAGCTTGCAGGTTCATGCCTGAATAGCCTCCTCAAAGTACATGATCAACATCTGAAAACCCAAAAGCCGAAGATGATGAGTTGGCTTTGGCGCGAGCTTTGGTTTATATAAATATTTATGGCACTACAGTTTTCTGATAAGTTTGTTTTAAGCATTTAAAGCCAAATGATGTCAAAGGATTTAAATTTGGAAGGCACTTGGGGTTGATATAACTGCAGAAATACAAGGCCAGGCATTTCTTGAGCTTTGATGGTCTGACCCAGGTAGGTGGCATGAGGTTCAGGAAGGATTTGGGAAAAAGAGGGAGGTAGAAACAGTCTGATAGGTTTGGTCTTAATTGCTAGTTCCAGGGAGTTCCCTGGTGCCTAGTGGTTAGAACTCCGCGCTTTCACTGCTGTGACGGCCTGGGTTCAATCCCTGGTGGGGAACTGAGATCCCGCAAGCTGTGCAGCACGCCAAAAAATGGAATGAAATGAAATGAAAAATTGCTAGTTCCAGCTTAAGTTGTTTAAGGCATATCTCAATCCTCACAGCATCAAACTTTTTTCTTACGATCCAGGGTGAGCAGAGGTGCTTTTAACCATCAGTATTTAGAAACCTGGCTCTGAGTCCCATTAAAAGATACACTGAGGCATATTAAAATTTTAGGAATTTATTTGCTCCAAAGGGGAAGTGGTTAGAAGTGCTCCCTCAAAGGGAGCTGGGAAAAATCTTTTTTACAGGGAAAAAGTGGAAGCAGAAAGGAAATTATTGGTTGGCTATAGCCTAAACCCTAGTTGCCTGTGATTGGTTGTACTTAGCTTTCGCTTTCCTAAACTTGAGATGTTTATAGGCTTAGATTTTTGTTTGCTTATGTCGGTGCAGCAACACTAGAGCTGCCTTGAGTCTGATGGCCTCCTTGTTTAATTAACAGTCTGATCAAGTTCTAATCCCAGCTCTGACATTTGACTGTTTAATACCCGTATAACCTTAGACAATCTTTCTGTTTCCCCATCAACCCATGAGGACAGTAATGTTGTGAAGATTAAATAAGATATGTATGTAAAGTGCTTAGCACAATGCCTGGCACAAAACACTCAATAAAAGGTAGGTATCAAAGGATGATGAAGAAGATGATGATGTGAAGACAATGATTTTTAACACGAAACATGGAAAAGGCAAGAATGGAAGATGCTCCACTGGACCCTCCACTCTTTCTGCCTCAAAGTGAGGTCTCCCAAAAGTGCAGGAATTACACCAAAGATTGATTTATACAGCAAACATTTAAAAAGCCCTACTAAATGCCAGATGTTGTATTAGAGGTGGGGCTAAAAAGATGACCATGAAATGATACTTTCCCCAGAGGAGGTAAACAAATCACTCCAGTAAAATAGTAGCTTACTTTTGTTTATTTATTGAGTTGTACATTCATTACTCTGGAGTACAGATGAGGAGGTCTCCCTCTGCCTAGGGATTCAGAGAGGGGTTCCCAGAGGACATATCTAATTCTCTTCCATTTAGCCTCCCAGCAAGGCTGAGAGGAGGCAGCAGAGACAGGAAATGAAGGTCAGCAGGTAGAAGGTGGTTCCTTTACTCTAGTGATTCTTACATTTTAGGGTGCCTGAGAACCCTGGAGGATCTGTGTATGAAGCAGATTCCTGCACCCGACTCTGCCCCCATTGTAATTCAGTATTTCCAGGTTGGAGACCAGGAATCTGCATGTTTGACAAACCTGCCTGGAGATTCTAATGTAGGTGGTCCTAGGACAGTGTGTTTTATATTGATAGTAAAAGCCTCCCTTGCAGATCAGCGTGAATGGCAGCAAAACCTCGGTTAAATAGCTAGGAAAGGGACTTCCCTGGTGGTCCAGTGGTTAAGGCTCCATGCTCCCAAGGCCCAGGCTCCATCCCTGGTCAAGGAACTAGATCCTGCATGCCACAACTAAGAGTCTGCATGCTGCAACTAAAGATCCCACATGCCACAGCTAAAAAGATCCCACACGCAGCAACGAAGATCCTGAGTGCTGCAACTAAGACCCGACACAGCCCCCAAAAAAAAAAAAAAAAAAAAAAAACCCAGCTATGAAAGACCGTCAAAGGGTCAGCCATGCATTGGCTATTCGCAGATCTGGTGACTTAGTCAGTTTGTACTGCTAACAAATTACTATAGAATGAGAAGCTTAAACAACATTTACCTCTCACAGTTCTGGAGGCTATAAAGTCCAGGGTCAAGGCACAGCAGATTTGGTGTCTGGTGAGAGCTTGCTTCCTAGTTCATAGATGGCCATCTTCTTACCGTATCCTCACGTGGCAGAAGGGACAAGAGAACTCTCTGGGGTTTCTGTTATAAGGGCACTAATCCTATTCATGAGGGCTTTACCCTCATGACCTAATCACCTCCCAAAAGCCCCACTGCCTAATATTGTCACATGGCGGGGGTGGGGGGGGTAGAATTTCAACATGTGAATTTGGGGGAGGGGCACAAACATTCAGTCTATAACATATAGGTAGCCACCCTATCCCAATTGCAAATGTGCTAGAACTAGAGAACACTTGCCCAGGAACTTCCAGAGGCTGAACAGGAACTTCAAGCCCAGGGTGGCTTTTGGAGGAAGAAGCTTGGGAAGTGTGAGGGAGCTTGCAGTGAATGGGTCCAGGTGCACTGGCTTCTCCAGCTGGGATCTGCAGGCACACCTCTTTCCTCTTCCTCTCAGATCACTTAGGCAATCATCTCTAGGCAAGATGGGCCACTCGTGTTTTCCCTGTCCTCCAGTGCCTCTTAGGTACCACAATGTAAAATACTTTCTTTAATAACATTACTGACATTTTTAAAGGAACTTTTCTCTACCACACCTTTCATAATTAATATTAACTGGTTTAATGTTAAGTAAGGAAGGGAAAAGTTAATTCTCAAGTGTATGTTTTTTATACTAGGATATATGCAGGACCACCTCTTAAAAGCTTAGGAAAATCAGCTTTTGCAAATTATCTTTTCTGAAGCTTCCAGCTGTATTAAGTGCTGACAGTTTTTAAGCACTGAGATGAAAGAGACAAATTCTTTTTCTTTTGTGTTGCTAATTACAATTTTTCTTGGCATTATGAAACCTGCTTTTCTCTTGAGACGTTTGCCAGCATACATTAATTGCACAAATATTTACAGACTGCTAAAGCTTAGGGGCAGCTTATACCAAAAAAGCTATGGAACACTTGAAAAAAAGCCTCTCTGACACACTGTATTTGTGGTCTGTTACCCGGAATCAGCATAAACTATTTGCCCCTTAGCCTCAGCAAACGTGTTTGAAGAACGTTGTCCCTGGGTTAAGTGTTTACTTTGCTGGCAATGGATGCTGAAGTCTTCCTTCAAGAGACTTGTGGATGACACTTCTTTTTTTCAGGGTTAAAAATAAGATTTCCAAAAATATGTATGCATCTTATGGATTGCTATGCTGTCAACACTTTTCATCTCCTAGGCCTCCCACATGGCATGGAAGAGGTTTATCCAATGGCTGTTCCAAATCCCAGGAGCTTCAGAAAGCTAAGTTGAACAAGCTGGAAAATTTGAATAGCAAAGCCACAAGGCTCTTTGTACCGTCTCATTTTCCTAGGATGCTAGTTGAGAACAAAGGCTCTGGAGGAAGAGCCCTGTTCCCATCCCAGCTTTGGCACCTCCAAGTTAGATAACCTTGAGGAATCTCTCAAGCTCTCTAAACCTCAGTTTCTCCATCTTAAAATGGAAATAGCCATATGTAGGTACCTAGGAAATTGTATCTACCTCTAAGTGTCTTGTGAGAAATAAATGAAATAATGAGTACAAAGCGCTTAGCACAATGCCTGGCACACAGAAAGTACTCAATAAATGTTTGACTATGTTTTTTAAACCAGCCTGACCTTATTAATAATTTAGGACACAGGAAGGAGATTAGGAAGGAGGGGAAAAAAAGGAAGTGCAAGTGGATTCTAATCTACAGAAGAGGCTTTCTGAGGATTAAGGCTACCCGTGCAGAGGAGAGGAAGAATGGGAGCAGGAAAGGGAGGCAAGAGAATTTTAGGAAGGCCGAGGAACGGCGTAGCCACCAGCCTGAGCTTCGGAAGAGGAACGGGCGCTGAGTGCAGAGATGTCCAATAAAATACAGGGTGCCCAGTTACATTGGAATTTCAGGCAGAGCAGCAAATTTTTTTAGTGTAAGTGTGTCCCAAATATTCCATGGAATATACTTATACTGAAAAATCATTTGTTGCTTGTCTGGAATTCCAATTTAACTGGGTATCCTGTTTTTATGGGGTTATTGTTTATTGTGTGTGTGCGTTTGCCTATTTGCTTGTTTTGCTCAATCTGGCTGCCCCAGCCCTAACTCTGCAGACCATTGTTCCAGCTTCCATCACCTCATCTTGGCCCTGAATGCCCACCTCACAGGGATGTTGGGAGGATTTAAAGAAAAATGTATGGAAAGGGCTTTGCAAACTCCAAAGAACTATAAGATCAAATAAGGAGACATTTCCTTTGGTGGGTGTTGTTATGAGTCATCAAGCAAAAGCCAGGTCTTTGTGAACTTAAAGAGATAAATGGAAAATTCCAGGGAGTCTATGGAGCTTATTCAGAAGGGGCGATTCTAAAGACCCTAAAAGGGAGTTCCCTGGTGGCGCAGTGGTTAAGAATCCGCCTGCCAATGCAGGGGACCCGGGTTCGAGCCCTGGTCCAGGAAGATCTCACATGCCACGGAGCCCGTGTGCCACAACTACTGAGCCTGCGCTCTAGAACCCATGAGCCACAACTACTGAAGCCCGCACGCCTAGAGCCCGTGCTCCGCAACAAGAGACGCCCGCGCACGGAAACGAAGAGTAGCCCCCGCTTGCTGCAACTAGAGAAAGCCATGCGCAGCGACGAAGACCCAATGCAGCCAAAAATAAATAATAAAATAAATTTGTTTTTTTAAAAAATTCTAAAAAAATAAATAAAGACCCTAAAGAGATTGACTAGATGTGATGGTTCTCAACTGTGGCTACACCCTAGAATCACCTGGAGATCTTTTCCAGCCCAGGGCCCAGGCAGTATCCCAGACCAACCAAGTCAGGATCTCTGAGGGTGGGACCAGGAATCAGTGCGATTCCAGTTTGCAGCCAAGCTTTAAACTAATGGTAGAATGCACCCTGGGAAGGGGTAAGTTGAACAGTTTAGAAATTTTGGAGCCTGAGGAGGGTCCTTCGGGATAGATACATTCTTCAGTGAGACTGAGTGTAAGAAGGAGAGGAGGAAAAATAATAAGAAAAACAAGAGAGGAAGCAATTGTAAAGATAGATGTGTTCCGTCTGCTAAACTTTTAAAAATAATATAAGTACCAAGAGCAAACGAGTATGGCTAATTTAAAAACCAGGAGATTTGTGTGTGTGCTAGAAGCAGGGGCTAGATAAGAATACCAAGTGAGAATTTTCTATGATAAATTAACCAGCGCCTAACAGTCCCATAGCCGATGTGAACAGTGGTCCCTCTCATTTCAGAGGGCAAGAGGATCCACTTGTGATTGAAGAGAGCTCTGCTGGAGGATTTGTACTTTCAGTGAAGTCACAGTTGGTTCACAACTTCTCTTCCAACTTAGGACTTGTGGGAGCTGAAGACGAATTTCTCTTTCAGGCATAAAGATCTAGAAGGTGTGGGTGGGTGGATATGTGAAAATGCACTAATTTGTGTTCTGGGTAAACCACGCCTACATAAGAAGCACCAGTTGTCTTTGACTGATCATGACAGACACCAAAAAGGAGATAACCTTTTATATGTATTTTTTCTCAGTCAACAGATATTTATTGAGATCTGTGCTAAGCACTGTTCTTAGCATTGGGGAAAGAACAGGTAAAAAAAAACAGTCTTTTCTCTCATAGAATTTATATTTTAGTGGAGAAGACAGGTAGTTAATATGATTTCATGTAGTGAGAAGTATTATGAAGAAATAAAGCAGGATAAGAAGCTCAGGAATGGGGAGGTGGGTGAGAGGAAGGTTAAGTTAGGTAGAATGACTGGGAAAAAGGCCTCCTCAGAGCCACATCTGAGCAGAAACTTGAGCAGAGCGATGGAGTGGGCCACGTAGACATGCAAAGAAAGGGGTTTCTGGGCAGAGCAAGCAGTGAGTGCAAAGGCTCTGAGGCAGCTACCACCTGGGCCTATTAGAGAAACATCAAGAAAGCCAGTGCTGCAGAGCAGGATGCTGGGAAATAAGGGTGAAAGGCGGGCAGGGCCAGATCGTGTAGG
>NW_006797481.1:7450653-7501253 GCF_000442215.2 Lipotes vexillifer | reverse complement strand
CAGACCGTGTAGGGCTCTCAACCATGGCGAGCACATTGGATTTCATTCTGATACAACGAACAGGAAGCCACTGGAGCGATTTGAGCGGGGAAGTGGTAGGATTTCATGAACTATTTATTGTCAAAGATACTCTGGAGAATGGACTAAAGAGAGAAAGTAGAAGCAGGGAGCCCAGGAGTTGCAGTCGTGGCCTAGGTGAGAGATGCAGGGTGACATGGTAGTGGATGTCATGGGAAGTGGTCAGGTGTGGGCTTTGTCTTGAAGGCAGAGACAGCAGGATTGGCTGACAGCTTTGCAGTAGGGATATGCGAAAAGGCTGGAAATTAAGGATGATTCCGGTTTATAGCCTAGCAGGTAGATGAAATGGTGCAGTTTCCTGAGACTGGGAAGAGGTTTGGTGGGAAGGGTGAGGATGGTGAAAATCAAGGCTTCTGTTTTGCACAAGTTGTTTGAGCTACCTACTGTACATCTATGGTAGACCCTGATGTTAACCCATCCATTTGCTCTGCATTAATTTCCAATTGCTGTTCTAACAAATGACCACAAATTTCGTGGCTTAAAACGACACTAATTTATTCTCTCGGAGTTATGAAGTTCAGAAATATAAAATCAAGGTGTCCGCAGGGCTCTGTTCCATCTGGAGGCTTCAGGGGAAAACCTATCAATCTTTCCTTGCTTTTTTCAACTTCTAGAGGCCTTACATTCCTTGGCCCCTGGCCCCTTCCTCATTTCTTCAAAGCCAGCAGTGTAGCATCTTCTCTCTCCTCTGACCTCCTGCCTCCTTCTTATAGGGACCCTTGTGATTCTAGCAGGCCCACACAAATAAGCCAAGATAATCTTCCCATCTCAAGAGCCTTAACTTACTCACATCAGCAATGACCATTTTGCCACGTGAGGTAACACATTCACAGGTTCCAGGGTTAGGATGTGGACATCTTTGGAGACCATTATTAACCTGCCACATCTCCTTGTCCTCAAAACCCTGACTGAGGTGAAAATAGCAATGTGCCCAACTACAAAACTATATTTCACAGACATATTTTCAGGTAAAAGTGACAAGAGCATCTTATCCAAGGGGGACTGTAGCAGGTGCCAGTGGCAGCCACATTGGTCTACTCCCAAGTGTCAACACCCACATGTCCCTCTGGATCCCTCTGGCCTCCTGAGCCCACTTTGCTACATATATGACAGGTCAGCAGTGCCAGAAATTCATGTCCCCCTGATGATAGACAGGAGTTGGTCTGTAAATACCCCAGCTCCCTCACCCCTGGGTGGGATAACTAAGGTGAGTGTTGTGGAATAGCTTCCAGAGTTTCCTAGTGGGATCCAGCTCCAGTTACCCTCAGTGGTAACTTACCAGATACCAAACATTTTTATCAGCTGGCTTCCCTTCTGGGTTGTAAAACAGGGAATGTAATATCTGCCCTGCTTCCCTCACAAGATTTTTGTGCAAGCAGGAGACACTGTATAAGTGCCTTGTAACTGGCAAACTGCACGATCAATTAAGCTGGTACTATTATGAGACCCATAGACTACTAGGCCTGTTAGGCACCAGGAAGTCATCTGGTCCCCCCTTCCCAGGGGGAAAAAGGGGACAAACCCAAGGTCTTCCAGTGAGCTGAAGCAGACCAGAAGCATAAACTTGGTATCTTGATTCTAGGCCTGGTGGGTTTCAACTCTGTCATGATGTTTATTACCAGGTGACTCTTAGATGATTTCTGAGCCTCGTGTAGCCTCTATTTACTCAAGTGAAACATGGAAAGGATGACTTCACACCCCCAATGCCACTATAAAGTACTCTGAAGAGTCTTTAAACTCAGAGAGGAGCCTAGCCCCTCCCATTAGAGGTATGGCTCCTACACAAACTCATTTATAAGTTAAATTACAGACACAACGTCCTTGATTTATTTGATAAACCCTTATAAAGTGCTTACTGTGGGCCGAGCACTTTACAAATATATGCTCATTTCATCCTTGTAACAACTCTAGCAGGTTGGTACTATTATCATTCTCATTTAAAGACAAGGAAACTGAGGCATAGAGAAGTTAAGTGATTTCTCCAAGAGCACAGAGCACAATAATGAGCTCTGGGAACTCTATAAGTCTGACTCTATGCTTGAAAATACTACGCTATGCTGAGTCATCTTCTTTTTTTACCCTTCCTTTTTTATCCTTTTTCTCCTATAAACTCTCTCCCCCATCTCTATCCCTGGGCCAATTCCTCATGTTCAAATCATACATCCCTCAATCAAAATGATTTCCATTTGCACAAAACAAACAATTTAATGCAAACTGATTTCAACAGTCAAGAGAATTTCCGTTTCTCCTATCAGGAAAGTCCAGAGGAAGGATGGAATTCAAGCACAGTTTAATCCAAAGTTTACCAAGCCATCAAGACAGCGGCACTGTATCTCTGTGATTCTTTCAGCTCTGTTCTTTCCTTGCATCATCTTTATTATTAGGTTGGCTTCCCCGCATGGAAGCAAAATGCCTTCCCATCCACACACTGTGCTGCCCAGAGGAAGAGAAGGAGCCTTTGACCCAGCATCCCACTCACAAGTCCTGAGATTCCCTCTGCTTCTGGACCAGTGGCTGAGGCCGACTCTGGAGTCCAGAGTGTGTCCATGGTCCAAGAGTCACATGGGTCCCAGGGATCACTGGGAAGTGGGAGGGTAGGGAGGCTTTAAGACCCAGCTGAGGTGCCACCTCCTCCATGAAGCCTCCCTTGGTCTCCTCCTCTTCCCTCTCTGGAAGAACAGCTCCTTCCTCTGAATTACCGTAACTCTAGATCTGCATCTATCACTCCACATATTCCTCACTGGACTCCTTCTGGACCATCTCCACTTGCCCCTCCAGAGCTACTCTTCCCTATTCTCTATTCTTCTCTGTCCTGCTCTGCACCTCACCGAATGAACCCTATCACAATAGTGAAGAGAGAGGGACAAGCAAAGTAGAAAGGAGACCCCCAAAATGGGGACCCCACGCAATGGCCATTTTCCCAAATCCCATCTCATGTATAGGATGTGGCACAATTACTGATGCCCTATGCTTCTTAGATCCCTTTGTTGATCCCCCATGGGGCTTCGCTGCCGCTCTGGATTTCACAGCTGCCCGCTTTATTTGTATTTCAACTTCTATGGTAATAGAAGTAACCATCTTTCATTTATGGACCTGGAGAAGAAAGAGTATGCTCCACACGGATTTTGTATGAATCGCGAATTTGAGGAATCAGGCAAAAAGCCCATAAAATCAGCAACTAGCGTTATTTCATCCTTCTGCCTTTTGTCCTGGGGGAAGTGTAAATATTTTAAATGCTTTTATCCCTTTCACTTCCTATTTAAGTTGAAGGCAGTTAATAAGAAAGAATATTTTATTTTGGCATTTATTTGTAGGACAAAAGGCAGAAGGATGAAATAATGCTAGTTGCTGATTTTATGAGCTTTGCCTGATTCCTCAAATTCGCGATTCATACAAAATCCGTGTGGAGCATACTCTTTCTTCTCCAGGTCCATAAATGAAAGATGGTTACTTCTATTACCATAGAAGTTGAAATACAAATAAAGCGGGCAGCTGTGAAATCCAGAGCGGCAGCGAAGCCCCATGGGGGATCAACAAAGGGATCTAAGAAGCATAGGGCATCAGTAATTGTGCCACATCCTATACATGAGATGGGATTTGGGAAAATGGCCATTGCGTGGGGTCCCCACTTTGGGGGTCTCTTTTCTACTATGCTTGTCCCTCCCTCTCCACTATTGTAAACTTCACTGCCATTCCTTCTCTACCAACTCTGTTCCCATTGCCCCAGTGCCAACCAGGTGGGCAAAATAAGGATTCAGGGCAATAAGGGGAAAGGAAGGGAAAGAAAAAGAAGCAGCCCCCGTCATCCCTCCTTTGGACCCAGTGGTGGTCTTTTGGCTGTCTTCCCAGCCTACAACATTTGGGCCATCTTCTATCACCTATACACATTCCCTCATCCCCAGAAACTGGGACCCAAGTGTTCTTTTGAAATAAAGAGGATTCTGACTTCAATCGTCTATGGATCCAAGGGTCCTCCTTTGACATCTATGTCTACTTTTGCTTTTACAAATGAATTCAGCTATTAAAATAGACACTGTTGTATGTATGTGTTAGGGGAGGTGGGCAGAGATGATTAACTTTATTCTGTTTTTCATTTCAAAAAAACTTCAGAGAATTTTGAAAGGATTTTGTTCCATAAACTAGACATCCATGTGGATGACCAAACATCTTAGCCCCTAAGTTCCTTGACCTCCTCATTGCCCATGACCTTCTTACACACTGTAGCTCAGCCACCCGCTCCCTGCAACTGTTCTACTTTTAAGATCATCAATCAGTCATGCTCTCTCCATACACCACTTCCTACCCTTCCAGCCAGCTTATTTCATCTATCTTCAATCTCACCGGTACTCCCTCTCCAGGAGCCCCTCCTATCATCTCTTCCCTCCTTATGCCCCTCTGATCCCATGGTTCACCTATTTGGGCACCCTTTTGCAATTATCCTAAACTCCCTTGCTCTTTTCTCCTGTGGCATCTCCCCAGCACAAATGCTAACCTGGAATGAAGCTCGCCACCTGGCTTCCCCATGTCTGCTCCTGAACAGCTGGATGCTACTAGAGAAAATCACACGTCAAGCAGATAGGAATCTTGCCAGATTTATGGTCACCAACCTCAATGGACTGTCAACACTTCCAGCATCAAGATATACTTGTAGAGTCGGTAAATATCTATGGAAGGAGCTCTGGGGATTCTGAAATGTAAGGATTGCATGCAGGTGGAGGAGCGAGCAAACGAGCAAAGAAGATCCATCAGTGCAGAAGAGAAGCAGCTGAAAAAGTAACCTGGAAGTAAAGGGAAGAGAATGTCAACAAGGCTTCACTAACTGCCATTGTCTCTTTTGAGCAAAACTCTGTGTCAGGCTACTCTGTGGACCAGCAGCCAACCAGTGGAGGGCCAGCTCTAGGGTCACATGCTCGCCCTGATCCAAAGACCAGGCTGGCTCATTTCCTTCCACAGGGGGTTGAGGAATGGCAGTTTCAGCTAGAAAAGGTCACTGATCACAACAGACATGTGAAAGTATGAGGAAGCAGCAAGAATCCCGAGGGCTTGAAAAGGCTGAAGAACAGGTTTGGTTGAAATGAGGAAATAGAAAAGGTAGAAGGATGGGAAGTTGCAGTCAGAGGGTAGGATACCAGCATCAAAGTGATCAGAGGCCAGACAGGGGGCTTCCCTGGTGGTGCAGTGGTTGAGCGTCCGCCTGCCGATGCAGGGGACGCGGGTTCGTGCCCCGGTCCAAGAATGTCCCACATGCCGCAGAGCGGCTGGGCCCGTGAGCCATGGCCGCTGAGCCTGCGCGTCCGGAGCCTGTGCTCCGCAACGGTAGAGGCCACGACAGTGAGAGGCCCGCGTACCGCAAAAAAAAAAAAAGAAAAAAAAATGGGAGAGGCATTTAAGCTAGCTACTTGGGATGCAATGGTCAGCAGAAGCAGACACAATACTAATAATCCTCATGGATTTTGCAGTCTTGTGGAGGAAGAGTCAGGCTTTAATCAAATAATCAGACAATCGAATATAAAATTATAAATGGGAAAGTGTGTTCTGAAGTTAACACAGCACCATGATAATGTATCAAGGGAGAATCTGACCTTGTCTGGGGGAGAGAGGGAATCACTGGGAAGTGATAGTTGAGTGAGATCTGAAGGGTGAGTAGAAGTTAACCAGGTGAAGAGATGGGAGAAGAATGAATCAGAGAGAGGGGACAGTACATACACAGGTCAAGACGCCTAGAGGGCAGACAGTACAAGTGAGAGCTCTCAGAGGTGATCTCCGAGAGGGAGGCAGGGGCCAGGTGATGATGTCGGCAACAGATGTTCTCCATCTTGCTGATAACTGTACCTCAATTTTGTTCAGATGCTAAGGAAAAGAATCATGATTGGTCCAAGCCAGCCCAGGAAATCTCGTTTCCT
This sequence comes from Lipotes vexillifer, assembly GCF_000442215.2. Classification (NCBI taxonomy): domain Eukaryota; kingdom Metazoa; phylum Chordata; class Mammalia; order Artiodactyla; family Lipotidae; genus Lipotes; species Lipotes vexillifer. The sequence goes on along the minus strand of NW_006797481.1, from coordinate 7,495,272 downwards.
TTTGGCCAACAATGTCGTTGGCATTGCCTCAAGGGCGTCATTATAATCAAAACTGAATGGGGGGCTTCCCTGGTGGCGCAGTGGTTGGGAGTCCGCCTGCCGATGCAGGGGACACGGGTTCGTGCTCCGGTCTGGGAAGATCCCACATGCCGCGGAGCGGCTGGGCCCGTGAGCCACGGCCGCTGATCCTGTGCGCCCGGAGCCTGTGCTCCGCAACGGGAGAGGCCGTAACAGTGAGAGGCCCAAGTACCGCAAAAGAAAAAAAAAAAAAAAAAAAAAAAAAAAAACAACAACAACTGAATGGGTACTTAGAGCTCCTTGACAAAGGGACAGCAATGGGGTCATGAGGCCCAGAAAGCTGGCAACCTATGCAGTGTCACACAGTTGGTGGCAGAGCAGGCCAAGAGCCCAGACCAACTGACCCCAGCCCAGGATTCAACACACCAGAGGGTATGAAAGGGCACATGTAAGCTTATAGTCAAGACAGACTCGAGTTTTGATTGCTGGTGGTCACATACTAGCTGAATGACTTTGAGCAAGTTCTTTTTTCTCTCTAAATTTCAATTTCATCTTTTTGAAATTAAGGAATCACAACACTTATCCTGCAAAATTGTTGGGATTAACTAAGATAGTATATGTAAAAGAAAAATTCCCAACAAATGTTCGGTCGTGTAATATAAACCATTCAGCTGTGTTTTGGTTAAGAGGCAGCAGAGCTAAAGAGCTGTTTCATGATGCAGAAGCACAATTGGCAAAATCATGAAATAACTTACTTAATATTTCAAATGAACACATGATTGCTCTTTTGCAATAGGCATTTCACTGATACATTGTTTACAGGTCACTGGAGATGGTAAAGGAAACTATACTTGTATTTCATAGGTGTGTTTACTTTTTACAAGCTTCGTATTTGGTGTCTGTTGCCAATTTTTTATTTTCTCCGTGGCACCTACAGTACAAATAACTCTCATAAGCACTTGTAAGATATATTAAGCTTCTTCTTCAAGGAGCTTTGTAATACTAGTAGGAAAATATGACCAAAAAAGCCTAGAACAAGGTGGACTGGGTGGGTAGATGGCTGGTTGGATGCATGGATGGATGGATGGATGGGAAGTCCCTCTGTCTGTCTAACTGGTTTATCGATAGCCTTTCCGAAGGAATACAGTCTTAAAGAAATTTTCTCTCTTCCCTTTTTTGGTTGGGTCCCTGGATTATTACATTGGGCTGGGTCTGTAGCTTTATAGTTCTGAGTAGGTGGAGATCAGCACAAGCTTTTCACGAACTCCTTAGAGCAATAACTTGTAATATCTGCCTAAAGACCAAAAGTAAAGATACTAAAAACTATTTCCAGAGTAGTCAAAAGCTGGCCTTAAAGAAACATCCAAAGAAATACATTCCAAGAAATTATTTCTCCTAAATCAAGCAAAACCCATCCTGTGCAGGAAGTGAACAATAAAATAATCATTTCTGCATATCTGAAGTCCATCTAAGTTTGCTGAATAAAGGAACCAATAATACTTGTACCTTCCATAAGGTGCCAAAGGGAGAAATAACCTTTGTTGGATGCTTAGGCTTTTTATGGTGAAATCTTACTTAATCTTTAAACAGATCCTGTGAGGTCAGTGTTCCACCCCATTTTTCAGATGAGGAAGCAGACTCAGAAAATTTAAATAACTAGCTAAAACCACTCAGTGAATACCTGGCAGAGCTGATTCAAGTCCAGTCACGCTAGTGAAAACAAAGGTTAAAATTATGTGCTTTCACTTCTAAAGGTGCTGTAAGAAGTTTAATTCATTTGCCACTTCCTCTTTCTCCAAAGAATAATTTAATATAAATGAAAATATACCTAAGGCCCTTTGGTGGTTAGGTATCACTGAGAATGACCATTCATGGTAGCCTGCTTATTTCTAAGAGTTGTTGGTGGCTGTGCATGATGTTCAGGAGAGCCTGCCCAGTGCTACCCTGTTGACCACTCCATCATGGATAAATAAGCAGATCTTCCAGAGACCCTTGGCGTGTGCCAATGTGTTAGAGAAGTCAGGTTTTATTTCCTCATCTGGCACAAAGAAACCGTTCCTAACTCCCCCAGGAGGACACTGGGAGGATATGGATGGGTGGGAAGCAAAAGAATTGTTTCAATGGCAGTCATTGCAGGAGGTCAAGACTGGGCTGGTACTGTTTGCAATAAGAGTCATTGTGTTCATGGTCCAGAGTCTGGCAGGAATTTTTTTATTTGTTTGCTGTTATTTTGTTATTAGACACCTGGAATTCCTAGGGCTGTTCTGTGCCAAACCACAAGAAGAATGAAAGCCCAGGACTTCCCCTGGGTCACCAGCTTCCTTGAGCTTGGATCAAGAGTAAAATCCTCCTGAAGATAGAAGTTTGAGAATTTCCCATTGACTCACATTTCAGAAAAAAAGCTTGTACTTAATCCTCAGAGCTCAGAGTGAGCCGGGGTGAGTTCAGGAGACACAAGGACAGGACACTTCAATGAGAACCGAACCAGTGACCACCTGGCTTCCAGTAAGTACTGCTTGACGTGACTGGTTGGGGTTCTCAAGACTGTGCTGATCTGGAAGCTTAACTGAACAAAATCACTGTTATGGGCTCTCTCTTCATAACCTTCTTGGGCTGCACAGAGGGAAATAGGACCTCTTGGTATCACACTCATCAGATTTCATTAAAATGAACAGGTTAGGCAATAAGACTGGATGCTGTCTCCTGAACAAGATCAAAGAGTTAAATCTGAAAGGCTGTTTTATTTGGGGGCGATGACAAGAAATGAAAGCCAAACTCTGAACAGATTTAATTCTTTTTTCTCAGGTGAAAGGAAGAGCAAAGCAGTTCAGACACCAGCTCTCAAGTTAGGACGCTGGCTCTGCTTCTTTTTAGTTGTGTGATCAAAGGCAAATTACTTAATCTTTCTGGTAACAGTTTCTCATCTGTAAAATGGATACTGTATCACTGTAAGAATAATGTAAACGTTATAGTATTGTTATATCTCATTGCTATGTTGAGTCTTACTAGATTTCATATATGTAATATATAATATTAAAACTTTGCTTACATTATATAAGCAAAATTTATATAATAGATTTCATATGTATGAATATAGTAGATTTCATAGATATGTATACATATACTGGATTTCATAAAAATAAATTGAAATCAATATAGATCATATGCAATATATATTATGTGAAATCCAGAATATGTATACATATATATGAAATCCATTATATACATATATATACCTGAAATCTATTATACAGATTTTGTTTAGAAGTGCTTGGAATGTATGAAGTACTCAATACATGCTAGTCATTATGAAACAATCACAGAATCATAGACTATCCAAACTGGACATGACCCAACAAGTCACACTTGTCAAGCACCTATAAAATGCTCTTCGTCAGATCATTTCAAGTGATGCTGACAGCAGTCCTATGAGGGTGGTGATGTTATCACTTCCATTTTATAGATGAAGGAACACAGGTGTAGAGAGGTGCTATAATGTACCCAAGATCACATGTCATAACTGACGGAGATGAATCCGGATTCCAGAGTTAATACTCTAAAACTGCCATCTCATTTTACAGTGGGTAAAAAAATACCACCATTAAAAAAAGCAGGATATGTGAAATCCAGAATATGTATACATATATATGAAATCCATTATATACATATATATACCTGAAATCTATTATACAGATTTTGTTTAGAAGTGCTTGGAATGTATGAAGTACTCAATACATGCTAGTCATTATGAAACAATCACAGAATCATAGACTATCCAAACTGGACATGACCCAACAAGTCACACTTGTCAAGCACCTATAAAATGCTCTTCGTCAGATCATTTCAAGTGATGCTGACAGCAGTCCTATGAGGGTGGTGATGTTATCACTTCCATTTTATAGATGAAGGAACACAGGTGTAGAGAGGTGCTATAATGTACCCAAGATCACATGTCATAACTGACGGAGATGAATCCGGATTCCAGAGTTAATACTCTAAAACTGCCATCTCATTTTACAGTGGGTAAAAAAATACCACCATTAAAAAAAAGCAGGAAGAGTGGTCCTTACACGAGACTTTGGGGCCCTTCACAGACATTGGAAGGCCAGAAACGTCCTCCAGAGCTCTCCTTGCCGTCCACGGTGCTCAGGGAACATGGATGTGGGTGGGAGCGTGGAGCGGCGTGGGGCTCTGCACAAGTCACCTCGCTCGTCCTCTCACAAACGCAGTTTTCCGTGCGTAAAACGAGCTGTCTCCCAGGACAGTTCTGCGACACCAAAGCAGTCATGTGAGCAAACACATTTTACAAACTGTAAAGGCTTAACAAAGAATTATTCTATCAAGAAAAGAATGATTTGGGGCTTTTAAACAAAGAGAGCTTGCAGTAAAAACACTGCTTTAAAATATGTTCCCCTCAAAGCGGTGGGGGTGGTGGTGGGATGAATTGGGTGATTGGGATTGACATGTATCCACTGATGTGTATAAAATGGATGACTAATAAGGACCTGCTGTATAAAAAAATAAATAAAATTTTTAAAAAAATGTTCCCCTCAGCTAGTCTCTCCTGCACAGTCCTGCAATCTCACCTTTGAACTCCATCGCTCACTAGGCTAAATGCCCCGTGGGAAAGGTGGTCAAGTCCCACATGCAGGGATGAGGGGAAAGGCGATGGGCTGAGAACCACTGGTCCCCAATTCTGCTTCAGACAGTGAAATCCCTACAATTGGAAAGAACCGCAGGGATCTGAAGCAAAACCTCAGGGGTAAATTTTTTTTTAATGTCCATGCTTGGCAAATTTGTAGGTAGGTTCTATTCCTTTTCCTTGTACAGAAATGCTCTTCCAGGGAACAGAGAAGGCTTTGGTCTCAGTGGCCTGGTGCCTTCACCAAGTATTACAGTCCATTGCACAGAGCTAAGCATGCTCCTTACGCCAGGGGAGGGCTGAGGGCACCAGAGATTCAACATATGCCTTAAGATCCCCCAGGGACCTGTTTGTTACTTCACTTGTTATCTGTTTGTTATTTGTTCAAATAATCACTATCGTTATTATACAGAGATACCTCAACAGAGAAAACCATTTTTTAGTTAGGGAATGTGTGAGTTCTAGGTCCAGGAAAACCCCACTTGTCTTCAGAGGGTTCCCATGTGCCTTTCACAAATCACCAAAAGTATGCTTTGAGATCTTGTGGTCTTAACCTTAAGACTTTCGTCTCTGTTTACTATATATATGTACACAAATAGTATATGTATACATGCATATAGTATACTATATGTGCATGTATATATATGTATATATACATATACAGACACACACACACACACACACTATAGTATAGTATATGTATATTGTATACTATATGCAATATACATATATATTTCAGGAATTGCCTTTGAGTCATTTATGCCCTAGGAGGAATGAGTGGGTTTATGCTGGAGAAAGGGAGACCTCAGGAGAGGAGGAATGACATCATGCCAACTGCATGGTAAAGAGCCCTTTGCCTCTTCCCATTTCCTGGGACTGCCCTGGGACTGCCCTAGCACAGCCCTGTTCAGTGTTTGCTCCTATTTTGAGAGTCTGATTCTAGGTAAAACTTGGTCACCAATACATTCCCGTTTCAGAGATCTCACCTGCCCCGTGGTCTCTTACTCTGTGGGATTCCTCTCCTCGCGGGGCCCCGTGTCGATCATGGGATTGCCAGCAGATCTGTGCAGGAAAGGACTTGACCTCTAGAGTCAGTTTGACCACATCAGCCTCAGCCCCCAGTGCTGGGCAGCCCTGGGAACAGGGCACACAGGCAGTGGAGGCAGTTTACAGATAGGGGTATGCCCTGGTCCTTGCTCTAAGGTTTCCCTCTGGAGAAAATGAGTTCCCAGCATGGAGGAGGGCTTATCTTGGGCTTCTTTTTGGCCAGAACTGCTTTCTCAGCTGCAGTTCGTCCATAGCATGCTGTCCTCTGCCCTGTTCTTGTCTTTGTTCCTTGGTGGTGTTGCTATCCCCAGGGGCTCACTTGTCAGAGCCACTTATGAAGCAGGAGCAGAGAAAGTCTAGGGAAGATGCTCCTTTGGTCATCCTAGCAACACCTCCACAACGGGCACTTGGTGAACACAGGCTGCTTGGGTGGGTCCTCACTACCATGGCTACTATCAGCCTCAAGGGCAGAATGGGGAGAGGGGAGACGATAAGCCATCTGACCAACGTTTGGGAGCACCATCCTGACGCTTGGTAATTGAGTGGCTAAGCATATACCGTTGTTTGGGGACTAACGCTTAACCCTTCTTTTTGACAGGTGAGAACAGGCAGCCATAATGGAACCCAAACCTCAGAAGAGTTCAGGTACCCAAGGGGCATATTCTCGGAAGGAAAAAACTCTATTGAAAATAATGATCAATTCCCGTCAGACTAACCAGGATACAGAAGTTGGTTTTAGTAAGGATAATGGGTGGCACTTCTGCGACAATTATTCTTGGTGTGGAGAATGTAGCAGAGGCTATTAGATTCAGCTGATTATTTTGTAAGAGCTCACTTATCTAGGAATTTGGCATTTTCTGATTTTCATGGACCAAATGTTCCATTTGTTGCTGGGAGATGGTACTAACAGCAAACTATAGCCCAGAAAAGACTGGAGAATATTTCCTTAATTTTATATGAAATTCTCACTTGGAGAAACTGCCAAAATTGTTATCAGGGCTTATTATGAGGATAGGTCAAGGGGTATTATTCAGATGTTCCTGCTTCATGCTCACATGCCTCACTGTAGATGATTGGTCAGAAGTTTAGGATGAACTAACTTAAAAATCAAACTATCTGATTCAATTCCAAAATGAGTATTTTTGAATATTTATTCAAAGCACCTATTATTAGTAAGTCACCACGCTTCGTATTGCAGAGGATGTACAGGTTAATTAGGAATAGTCTTTCTCTCAATGAGTTTGTAATTTCATTGGGATATTAAGATAGACACATTCCAGTAGCTGTATTGGGAAGTTAAGATAGGCACATATGATCAGGCTACGATAGGTAAGTGCAAAATTCTGTAGAGTCTGAAGGGAAAAAAAGCACACGCGTCATTGTGGGAATCCAGAGAGGTTTTATGGAGAAGGCATTTGAGCTGGCCCCTAAAGGCTGTATAGGGTTTTAAAAGAGATTGGGAAAGAGAGCACATCTCAGCAGAAAGGGATGACATGGCCGAAAGCAATGAAGTGGGTTTGAGGCAGGTTGTGTTCAAGGAGAATGTGGCTGTAAAATAGGAAGGACGGGGGGAGAACAGGAAAGTGGTGCTATATGGTGCCGGATATTGACCTCATATAACCAGCAACCCTTGAAGCATTTCAAGCACAGAAGTGGTGTCATCAGATTTGCTTTTTGGATTGCTCATATTTTTAGAAAAATAGCTTTATTGTGGTATAATTGACATACAATCAACTGCACATATTTAAAATGAACAACTTTGATAAGGTTGTGTGTATGTGTCTGGGAAATGATCACCACAGCGGGATAGTAATCACATGCATCACTTCCAAAAGTCTTCTTGTGCCTGTTTATAATCCTTCCCTCCAGCACCCAATCCCACTCCCCGTTGTTCTGCTTTCTGTCAAAGTTCGTTTGCATTTACTAGAGCTCATATAAATGGAATCATACTGTATGAACTCTTGTCTGGTTTCTTTCACTCAACATAATTCTTTTGAGATTCATCTATGTTGTTACATATACCAAGAGTTTTTCCTTTAGTCAACTGAATTTTTTTTTTAATTAATTTATTTATTTATTTATTTTTGCTGTGTTGGGTCTTCGTTTCTGTGCGAGGGCTTTCTCTAGTTGTGGCAAGCGGGGGCCACTCTTCATCGCGTTGCGCGGGCCGCTCACTATCGCGGCCTCTCTTGTCGCGGAGCACAGGCTCCAGATGCGCAGGCTCAGTAGTTGTGGCTCACGGGCCTAGTTGCTCCGCGGCATGTGGGATCTTCCCGGACCAGGGCTCGAACCTGTGTCCCCTGCATCGGCAGGCAGATTCTCAACCACTGCGCCACCAGAGAAGCCCCGTCAATTGAATTTTTATGTCTTAAATAGTCAGATAAAAATTTCACATATTTATCCTTGCAGTTACCACTTCAGCATTCTTCATTCATTTGTATAAATTCAGATTTTCATCTGGCATCATTTTTTCCACCTGAAGGGTTTCCTTTAACATTTCTTCTAATGCAGGCCTCCTGATGCTGAATTCTTTCAGCTTTTGCATGTCTGAAAATGTCTTGAAACTGCCTTCGTTTTTGAAAGATATGTTTGCTGCCTATAGAATTCTAAAATGACACTATTTTTCTTTCAGTACTTTAAATACGTTGTTCCACTGGGTTTTGATGTTGTTGTTGTTTTGCTTGCGTTGTTTCTCATGAGAAATCTAATGTCATCCTTATTTTTTCTTCTGTATGCATTATCTCTTTTTTCCCTCTGACAGTTTTTAAGGTTTTTCTTTATCACTGATTTTGAGCAATTTGGCTATGATGTTCCTCGTTAGAGTTTTCTTCCTATATTTTGTGTTTGGGGTTCCTGACCTACTGAGATTTCTGAGATAGTTTTCTTTAAATTTGTAAAATTTTCAGCATTATTTCGTCAAATATTTTTTTCTGTCTCCCTCCCCCACTTCAGGGAATCCAGTTACCTGAAACTTGAAATTGTCCCACAATGCACCAGTGCTCTTTTGTGTTTAGGGTTCTTTTTTCACTCTCCATTTGTTTTAGTCCCGTTAATCCCATCCAGTGTTGTTGTTTTTCTGAGACATTGTGGTTTTCATCTCTAGAAGTTCACTTTGGATCTTTCTTATATCTTCTATATCTCTAACTTCTTGAATGTATAAAATACAGTTGATAAGAACTGTTTTAATGAACTTCTCTGTTAATTCTAACATCTGTGTCCGTTCTGGGCCAGTTTTGAAGGATTGATGATTATCCACATTATGGGTCATGCTTTCCTGTCTCTTTGCATGCCAGGTAACTTTTGATTGGTTGCCAGACCTTGCAAATTTTACCTTGTTGGGTGCTGGATATTTTTGTATTTCTATAAATCTTGAGCTTTTTTCCTGGGATGCAGTTAACTTCCTTGGAAACAATTTGATCCTTTTAAGACTTGCTCTTACGATTTGTTAGGTCTGGAGCGGTCCTCAGCCCAGAGCTAATTATTGCTCACTACTGAGGCAAGACCTTCCTGAGTACTCTACCCAGTGCTCCATCAATGATCATTTTTGCCAGTTTGGCTGGACGGAACTGGCACTTTTTCTGGCCCAGTGGAGCACTGGGCACTCTTCCCTCTAATTTTGTCTGATGGTTCATTCTCTGGCCTTGGGTAGTTTCCCCACACACATATACTGATCAGTATTCTTGAATACTTCAGGGGGACCCTGTGACTGTCTCTGGGATTCTCCCTCTGTGCGGCTCTTCCCTCTGTCCTATGAGCTCTAGCTGCCTTGATCTCCCTGAACTCTCAGCTCTGTTTCCTCCGCTCAGGGGTCCACCTGGGCCCACCTCAGTTCCCCTTTCCTGTGCTGTGGACTGGAAACTCCGCCAAGGAAATTGTAGGGCTCACCAAGTTTGTTTCCTAGCTCTTAGGGATCCATGACTTCTATTGCCTATGACCAGTGTCCTGAAAACAACTAATTTATATATTTTGTATTGTTTGTGTGTTTCAGACAGGAGAGTAAATACAGTTCCTGTTATTTCATCTTTGCCCGAAGTACAAAATTGGCCAGATTTGGCATTTACTTACTCTCAGGGCTATGTCGAGGATGGTTTTGAAGATGCCAAGAATGGAATTAGAGAGTCAATCTAGACAGTTACCAAAGCAGTATAGTGAAAAACGTATGCAGGACTTGAATTCATGTGACTTTAATGTATTGCAATGCATGAAGGTCTTGAAGGTAGTGGTGATAGAACAGAGAGATAGGGGTGGATCCAGGAGGTAAAATGGACATGACCGATGACTGACTGGACAGAAGGGTGATGGAAGGGTGAAAGTTTAAGAGGACTCTAAGTGTTCTAGGAGGGGAGGCTAGATAGATGTTGGTGCCACCAAGTGATCTAGGGCACCTGAGAGAAAAGGATGAGAGAAAGAAGTTTATGGGAAATCGAGGTGGAGATGTTCAGGGCCAAAAATGATCTATCCAAGGGTGAAAATACTGAGATTTTGTCCTAGAAGTTCCCCTAGAGACTGAATTTTGCTGATCACATCCCTGGTGTGGTGTTTAGCATGTTTCTCTGTTTTCTGTATTTCCTACAAATTGGATCTAGAGGGTTGATGAGATTGTTTCAGTGTTTTTTGGTCAAGGCTAATCCATGGATGGTGTTGTCCATGGCTTTTAAAATAAATGCAAACTGTACCATGGTCTAGTGTCTACCAGGTGCTGCAGGATTCATCTGCAGCCTCATCTTATACCACTCTTCCTCTCTTACTCACTCTGTTCTCTTACTCCACTCTGTCTCCTACTGGGGAGACAGCCTCTCAATAGCTCTAGGGAACTGCTCTGTAGAGGTAGGGGGAAACCAGCTTATGTATGACTTTTGGCTAGAAAATACATTCAGTCAAGAATACATCTCAGTAGGGCTTCCCTGGTGGCGCAGTGGTCTGGAGTCCGCCTGCCGATGCAGGAGACATGCGTTCGTGCCCCGGTCCGGGAAGATCCCACATGCCGCGGAGCAGCTGGGCCCGTGAGCCATGGCCGCTGAGCCTGCGCGTCCGGAGCCTGTGTTCCGCAATGGGAGAGGCCACAGCAGTGAGAGGTCCGCGTACCGCAAAAAGAAAAAAAAAAGAATAGATCTCAGTAAAAGATTGCTGTTAGCCACAAAGGACAGATACCTCAAGTTAATGATTTTAGTGCTCATCTATGTACGGGAAGTTGCAAGGATTTGGATTCATTAAAATTCTTCCTGAAATACCTCTGACTATCTATGGGGACTGTTTTTCTAGATCACAGAGTGCCGCATCCTGCTTTTCATCCTGAATTCCTCTCAGGGTGCGCTGTCGGTCAGGGACTGCAGTGGCTACGATGCTCTTTGCTTTCCTTTATTTTTCACCTCCATTTTACAAATGAGGAAACTGAAATGTAGTGATTCAACGTGTTCTGTAAGTATTTGTTCAGTAGATAAATCTGTGAATTTGTCCAAAGCCACACAACCATTAAATAAAGGAGCTAAAACTTTTTGCTTTTGTTTCCTTCTGTTTTTCTCTTTCCTTTTTTCTTCCTTGGTGGGAAGAAGGGGGGCAGCAGGCAGAGCTGCTGCAGAAGGAAGAGAGGCAGGGAAGGTGAGGACGGCTGTCTGAGACTTGCTGGATACGAGCATAATGTCTCCATCAGCTGTAGTACCTAATCTTCATCCTGTTTTCACTTAATAAAGAAGGGCTAATTCTTTAGTAAAGGCTGTCTTTTACCAAACCATGGATGAACTAGAACTATAGCCTGGATGTAAAAGCAAAACCAAGGTCTTCTTTTTAGAGTAAATTTTATTCTAGCAACATTAATTTTTCCTAGATAAGGAAAGTAGTACATATTTCTTGCAGACCCTTTCAAAACTATAGAAAAAAACCAAAACTGCCTATACGTGTCCATCCTTACAGAGAAGCAATTAACATTTTGGAAACCTCCTATTTAACCACTTTGCCACCTTATTTTCAATAGCAGGTGGTTTTGCTTTTGTTTGGTAAGTCAAAGGTCAAGGCAGAATTATCTTGTTGCTGCGGCTTGTGCTTCAACAGGAAGGGAGACAAATCTTTGCTCACATCTAGAGAGCCAATGGCATCCGGAGAGCCAGACAGGTGTGAGCTGAATTAAAGAGCTTCTAAATGTCATCTGAACAAAGGTCCCGACAGTGGATGAATTAAGAAACACACGCTTGGTCCTGGGTGTTTTGTTCTCCTGGCCTATTATAGATGTTTTTTTCCATAACTGAATAATGGGAAGACCTTTCCAGCGGTAAACAGTGTTCTCCAATTGAAGCAGTCCTTCTCAGAAATTTATAGGGAACAGACTGAGTCCTGTTCTCTTTCTTTTATTAGGCAAACAATTTACATCGTATTATGAAAGTGAAGTCTGCAAACAAGATTACTTTATTAAATCACCACCTCCTCAGCTTTTCTTCTCTGCAGTAAGTATTCGCAAAGATTTAACAGGCCTCCCACCAGCCTCATGAACATTTTTTAAATCCTTTCTCTTCCTTTGAGATTTAACTGAGATGCAAAATGTTTTCATTTTTCAGACCTCTTGGAAAAAGCGGCTTTTCATCCTGTCAAAGAGTGGGGGAAAGGGCTTTAATCTTTCCTATTACAAAGACCATCATCACCGAGGTTCTATTGAAATTAATCAGTGCGTATCCAATCAAGAAAATGTTTATAATAACAAATACTAATGTGTTGCCTGCAAAATAGAAAAAAGATTAGAAAACGTTAATTTGTGGAACTAAGAGTCCAACTGAAATAGGAATTCTGAATTAAGTTTTAGGCTAAACAAAGTATTTTTAATCAGTGATAAACCAGATCTAAACTTATTTTCTAAAACTATTGGACAATTTTCAAAGTATTGATCAAACAGATCTAAAGTTTTATTCAATTGGAAACTTAATAAAAACCATTAGTCAATTTCTTCCTAATTTTGTGTTTGCATCTGTTTAATACTTTATATCTATATCTAACAGAAGTTCCAGTGTAGAAGTCGGCATCGGTAACCATGAAAAAATGCAATCTGTATGGAAGATGTTTAAATGCCATCATGACGAAGTGATGTCGATCAGGGCCACTAACAGGGAATACTTCCTCATTGGCTATGACAGGTAAGTAGTAAGATAACACAGGGTGTCTCCTGTATGCAAAATAAAAAAATAAACAAAAACATTTTAAATCAGTACACAATAAACATGCCTTGAATAGAAACCCATGGGGGCTTCCCTGGTGGCGCAGTGGTTGAGAGCCCGCCTGCCGATGCAGGGGACGCGGGTTCGTGCCCCAGTCCGGGAAGATCCCACATGCCGCGGAACGGCTGGGCCCGTGAGCCATGGCCGCTGAGCCTGCGCGTCCGGAGCCTGTGCTCCGCAACGGGAGAGGCCACAACAGTGAGAGGCCCGCGTACCGCAAAAAAAAAAAAAAAAAAAAAAAAAAGAAACCCATGGCCACAACCTTAAGCACCATCTTGGCATTCTTTATTACGTGTTAAAATACCTTGACAAATCACAGTATTCATTTCCTAGGGCTTCCATAGCAATGTACCACAAACTGGGTGGTTTAGAACAACAGAAATTTGTTGTCTCACTGTCCTGGAGACTAGGAGTCTGAAATCAAGGTGTCGCAGGCCATGGTTCCTCTGAAGGTTCTAGAGAAGATCTGTTCCAGGCCTCTCTCCTAACTTCTGGTAGTTCCTTGGCTTGTGGCAGCAAACCTCCAGTCTTTACATGGCAATCTCCCTATGTGCACGTCTCTACGTCCAAATTTCTCCTTTTTATAAAGACACTAGTCATATTGGATTGGGACGCCCTTCTCCAGTCTGACCTCATCTTAACTAATTACGTCTGCAACAACCTGACCTGACTTCCAAATAAGGTCACATTCTGAGGCACTGAGGATTGGGATTTCAACATGTGAATTTAGGCGGGGGACACAATTCAACCCATAACTGTCACCATCACCACAGATACATTTTATGTACAAGAAACCAATACACTAACATCTACCCAAGGTACATATATTAGGGAGCGGCTATGCTCGTCCCTGAAGGAGTCTTCAGTTTTTAAGAGGGGCTCCTGGTGCTAGCGAAGATGGCAAATGGATTGTTTGTGGATGATTATCTGCTTGACAGAGAGGCTAAAGTTGGAGAAGGCAGCTGTACAGAGGAGGTGGCAAATGCTCAAGCCAAAGTATCAATATGAAGAGATTTGATCTACTGCAGATCAATCCCCAGGCGAAAACCTTTCTTTACAATTGTCTTGGGAGTCAATAGAAAAGAAGATGTGATTTATATACATTTGTTCAAATACATCCTTCTTAAATACATGCACTCCCTAAAGGGAGGCACACCTAAATAGCTACACCAAATGGCGCTGACAGGTTAAGGGGCTACTTAAGAACACAAAAGAAATCCGTTTCAAAGTCAAAAGCTCCAAACCCCGTGATTATACTGTTACTTTCCACTTTTCTTCCCATTTCTCTGAGCTTTGCTCACAGAGGTGGCATGAGGGTTAATTCTGGTGTGTTAGCATGGAAGTGGTAAGGATCCAAGAGGGGGGGCATTTAAGCCACTCAAGAAAAAGTTCCTTATTTCCCTGGTACCTACCCCACTGCCTGTTCCAATCTTTTTTTTTTTTTTTTAACATCTTTATTGGGGTATAATTGCTTTACAATGGTGTGTTAGTTTCTGCTTTATAACAAAGTGAATCAGTTATACATATACATATGTTCCCATATCTCTTCCCTCTTGGGTCTCCCTCCCTCCCACCCTCCCTATCCCACCCCTCCAGGTGGTCACAAAGCACCGAGCCGATATCCCTGTGCCATGCGGCTGCTTCCCACTAGCTATCTACCTTACGTTTGTTAGTGTATATATGTCCATGCCTCTCTCGCGCCCTGTTATAGCTCACCCTTCCCCCTCCCCATAGCCTCAAGTCCGTTCTCCAGTAGGTCTGTGTCTTTATTCCTGTCTTTCCCCTAGGTTCTTCATGACATTTTTTTTCTTAAATTCCATATATATGTGTTAGCATACGGTATTTGTCTTTCTCTTTCTGACTTACTTCACTCTGTATGACAGACTCTAGGTCTATCCACCTCATTACAAATAGCTCAATTTCGTTTCTTTTTATGGCTGAGGAATATTCCATAGAGGAAAACATAGGCAGAACACTCTATGACATAAATCACAGCAAGATCTTTTTTGACCCACCTCCTAGAGAAATGGAAATAAAAACAAAAATGAACAAATGGGACCTAATGAAACTTCAACGCTTTTGCACAGCAAAGGAAACCATAAACAAGACCAAAAGACAACCCTCAGAATGGGAGAAAATATTTGCAAATGAAGCAACTGACAAAGGATTAATCTCCAAAATTTACAAGCAGCTCATGCAGCTCAATAACAAAAAACCAAACAACCCAATCCAAAAATGGGCAGAAGACCTAAATAGACATTTCTCCAAAGAAGATATACAGACTGCCAACAAACACATGAAAGAATGCTCAACCTCATTAATCATTAGAGAAATGCAAATCAAAACTACAATGAGATATCATCTCACACCGGTCAGAATGGCCATCATCAAAAAATCTAGAAACAATAAATGCTAGAGAGGGTGTGGAGAAAAGGGGACACTCCTGCACTGCTGGTGAGAATGTGAATTGGAACAGCCACTCTGGAGAACAGTATGGAGGGTCCTTAAAAAACTACAAATAGAACTACCATACGACCCAGCAATCCCACTACTGGGCATATACCCTGAGAAAACCATAATCCAAAAAGAGTCATGTACCAAAATGTTCATTGCAGCTCTATTTACAATAGCCCGGAGATGGAAACAACCTGTCCCAATCTTAATAAAAGAATCCTTCTCTGGTTCAAAATAAGCGCAGGTGCCGTTGTTGCCACATGCCGGCTGAAAGTTTATTCCTACCAACAGGGAGAAGATTAAAGACTGGGTCTCTTTCTTGTCATCACTCTGCCGGAATATAAAAGCCGCAGACCAGAATACAGAGGTAACTATTTCACTAATAAAATAACAGGGCACCTGAACAAAGCCCTCTTTCACAAGGAAACAATGTGAGCTATTTTTTTCCCCCTCCTTAGCAACTGGCATTAATACAAGGAATAAATAAGTGAGAAAATGTACATCCTTGTTATTTTTATGACTAACAATAGAAAAAAATTCTTTTGTGTTTTGCAAGAGAGCTAAAATACAGACACTTCAAATTTTCATTATTGGAGTAGGAGGAGTGAAAGCTAACTGTGGCATTTTTTAATAGTAGCTGAAACTACAGTATTTTCCATCTTTGTTATTTAAGGTACATAATAGCTACCTTTGGAATGACTAAGTCCAGGGTGGTTTCTAAAAAAAATGCTTTTTACCTATCTTGTATTTTCAATATAAGGTTTCTTTGATGTAAGTGCCAGAAAATTTAAGTTGTTTATTTACTTCGTAAGAACCTTTGCTAATTTACCTAGGTCCTTTCTTAGGACAGACCTTTATAAATGAAACTTTGGCCTCTAGGTATCGTTTTGACATGGTTTCTAGGTTGTTGTATGCTTACAACAAAAGCAGAGGCCAAGGAGAAGGGAAAGCAAAGTGTGTCTACAAGTACTCAAATGATTAGAGTGAAGGGGTGGGGTACAGAGGGACACAGCGTTGAAAAGACAGGTTGAGGGAAACTTAGAGCATCTCTGAAGGCCAGGCTGGGAGTCCTCAAGGGTTTTGGAACAGGAGAGACACAAGATCAGCTCTTGTCTAAACAGGAGAATGCTGGCCAGCATTATAAATGTTAGTGGTCAAAGACTGGAAGCAGAGAGCCCCATGACCAGGCTGTTGCTTCATTCTAGACAAGAGATCAATCATGCCCTGATTCCAATATGCCTTTCTGATAAGCAGGAGAAACTCTCATTGGGTGATAGAAGGCCCTCTTCAGTCCCCATCCCTCTCCTTGGTCCTTCCTGCACACCGGAGGCTGTCAGCACGACCACAGCAAGAAGAAGTCTTCCAGACATGGTAATCGGACTTACCTCTCTTAGGACGCCCTGCCTGGGAGCCAGCTGATGCTTCAAAAGTCAATGTATTTGACATCTTCCTCAAAGCCTAATCCACCAAAGAATGATTCTTAGTCCTATGACCTATCCTATATTTAGTCTGTTTCCCCTACCATGATGAGTCTTACTGCTTGCCCTGCCTACATCTAAATGTATTCATTCATTTTGGATGCTCTTTGATATGCATCCAGGTACATCGGGTATGATGGGTGGAGATCCCCCCCAGCTAAACAAAAGCCTGGATGGTAGCCTTTTCCTTCCTTTCACCAACAGGGCAAAGATTACTTCTGTAAAAAAATTTCCCCAAACACCGCCTGACCATCTGTACTCCTGAGGCAAAATCAGAGCTCTTATTATTTCCTATATTAACCCAGATCAGTCTTGCTTCTCCGTGTGTGTGACTTCATTTCTAATGAAGTCCATTGGAGGAAAAAAAATATAATACATTTGCCCCTTGAAAATGATTTGTAACTGTGCTTTCAGCTCTCTTGGATTTGTAATCTTCCCAATTTTGGATATTATTAATGAACAGGCTGAGTGTTTTTTTTCTTCTGCCATGGATGCTATTTTGTCCCTTAGAGATGTAACCACTGACTTTGCCTTTTCCCTGGGTACCAGGCACATGTTAATAGGGCATAGCCTCCTGTTTTATCTAGCTGGAAGCTCTCCAACTATTTTAAAAGCTTTATGTAGCATATCAAATGCACCAGGCCAAACACTTCATTTGGTATTTGTAGGAAAGGTGGTAGGAAATGGGGTTGAGAAAGGTAACTCTTTTCAGTAAATGCCTCTTGCTTTTCACTCCTGTACCCCTTCTCCCTAAAGATAATATTATTGGTCATTTTGCCTTTTCATACTATGTATTCCAATCCAGTGATTTTCCAATCAGTTTCAGTTAAGAGAACCACCTGCCTTGTTGGGAGTTGTTGTTGCTGTTTCTAAAATAAAATGGGAATCCTTCCTCATCCCAGACTCAGCATGACCTGGCTTCGTGAACTTGGAGCTAGAAAAACGGACACAACTTAAATACATCTTTTTTTTTTTTTTTTTTAAATCACTTTCTTTCAAGGACTTCCTAGAGAACATTCAGGGTTTTTTCAACCACCACCCCCGCCTTGCTCTAAGGCATTGTACTTGGAAGAATTGAATTGTACTTATAACAATTTTCCTGCCAGGCAAAGCAGCTACTTTGTACTGTCCCGTATCTATTAGAGAGGGAAGCAGTAATTGGTTGAACCTAGATCACCTTGAAGCCTACAATTCATACTATCACATGATCGATGCTACAAAATTGCATTGCTATGGAAACAGTAGAATTATATAAGCAGAACACAAAAGAGGAACACTGAGCAGAAAGGGAAAAGATGCAGTGCCTTGACCCTGGGCTAATTAGCTTCTCAGATGGCACTGAGTGAAAACTAGAAAAAGATGAGGGTGGAGGATTCAGTGGCGGAGCTTAGTGACTTAGAACACCACCCACCAGAGAGAATTACTTGTTCTGAATTACAGGACCCAATAATAGAGAAAAGCCTGAAAGATGGGCTTATATTTTTATATCAGTGGTGACCCAGACTCAAGAAGCAAGTTTAAGTTGTGTGGGCTTCTGGATGTAACCTTGGAAGATCCTCGGATGTTCTCAACCCAATTAATCTATTATGCCTTTTCCAGAAAACATGTGGTTTAATTCTGTCTCTTGCAAAGACAAAGAAAAAGCATTAATTCTGTCTTCATCTCTTTATTCAGCATTTAATGGAAAAAAGTTCTTTTTTAAAGGAAAAAATTTCTTCAGGACTCAGAGAAGCTCACCTACCGCATGACTTCTTGTCAGAGACCGCTCAAGATACAGAAGAAGAGAGTCATTATATTAATCCTCGAAGTATTCTTTTAGAGGTAACCCCTGCTGTTTACTAACCATTTATTCCTTCTACAAATATTTACTGAGCCCCTGCCAGGCAATGTTTCTGAGGCACTAGGCTGGTTTCAGAATCAGACACAGGTGATGTGCTCACAGTGTTGACACTTTAATAGAAACCAACCATGATACGAGACAGAAAGGGCTCCATGCTGAAGAGAGATGCTCGTAAAATGCTCAGAGGGCATGAGGGGTGGTAGGCGAGGAAGCTGACTTCCAGACAGAGGCCAGGGAAAGTTCCATGGAATGACATTTGACCTTACATGATAGGCAAAATTTGGACTTGAGGGATTGACCTGGGGAGTCTTTCTGCATTCTAGGAAAAGATAATAATAATATGAGCAGAAACAACAATACCCTTGGGTGATAAATTGTGTGGCATATGCCAACCAGTCTACTGATCATTTGGAATTCCCTACTGAGTGCCTTCTGTGTGCGAATCCTGTACTGTGCTAGGCACGGTGGCTACCAGAAAGGACCTGATATCACGCCTGCCCTCAGCGCTCACAGTCTTAACCACCTGACGATGCTCCACCAGAGGCATGGTCAAAGAGCTCTGGAAGCAAACAACAAGGTCCTACTGTATAGCACAGGGAACCATATTCAGTATCCTGTGATATACCAAAATGGAAAAGAATATGAAAAAGAATGTGTGTGTGTGTGTATACACACACACACACACACACACACACACACACATATACATATATATTGGGTTGGCCAAAAAGTTCCTTTGGGTTTTTCCATAACAGCTTATGGAAAACCCAAATGAAATTTTTGGCCAACCCAATATATATACATACATATATATATAGCTGAATCACTTTGCTGTACAGTAGAAATTAACACAACATTGTAAACCAACTGCACTTCAATAAAATAATACTTTTTTAAAAAAAATAAAAGAGCTCTGGAAGCAATAGAAATAAAGACAGATTTTCTGTCTCCACTGGAGTCAGGGAGGGCTTCAGGACACACAATGGCATTTGACAACATATATGATGAATAGTTCAGTTGAGCTCTAACCCAGCGTGATTGGCATATTAGGGGAAAAAAACCCACAGCAACCACAAGCCAGGCCTGAATACAGCTTCATTAGACAAAAGAGAAAAGGGGCACTCCAGGAGAAGAAAACTGCATGAAACGGGCACTAGAAGAACACCGTTTGTAGGGGCGTAGTGGGAAGGCTGGCTTGACTGGAAAGAAGTGTTCCAGTGATGGTTAATGGTTAATTTGTTAGGTAGGCAATCGAAAGCCCTTAGGGTTTTTGAGAAACCGTTGCCCCAAATGACTTAGTTCCAACAGGCTAGTGGAGAATCCCCAGAGGACAGTATTTTCTAGAATCCTTACAGCCCCTTGAAGTAACTTGACTGCCTGTGAGCAGAGTAGCCCGAGGCCAGCTCTGCACTATGTCGGAGCCTTTGACCCAGTCAGGTGTCGTGATTCTGTAATAGTATCGGTTGGGCAAAAGAGTTCATGTCATTAAGTGCCTAGTGATGAAACAGAAAAATGGACAGCAATTTACTCCAATAGAACACTTGTATCAGGAACGTGGGGAATCCTAGAGAAGAAAGCAGATTTGGAGTCTGCCAGAAGCTTTACTGGTTCATTCCCCCAGAATGAGCACCACTGTTCATCCAACGGTAGACATACTGTTTCAGGGACCAGAGCCATCAGGTAGTGGGTGACAAGGTACCTGGCTTATTGATAGACTCACATCCTTACGTCTCTCCCTCTTGTCTATAGTTGGATAATATTATTGCTGCCAGTCATTCTGGTGAACCCATCGAACCCATTGGACCTGGTAGTCCAGACCGGGTCTCCAAGGCAGTTGAGTGTCATTACATGTCAATGAAATCCTGGTAAGTAAAACTGCCATACTTTAAAATTTGATCTTAGCTAATGTACTGTTCTAGAACAATTGCTGCCAGATCATTTAAATAGTTGATATAATAATACAAAAGCATTACCATAGACCAAGTTCAACACATTATTCAGTCATCTCAAAACAAGTAAACGTGAGAATGGTTTCTCTACCCATAGAAAACCATTAGTGACATTCTGGGGACATTTTCTGTCTCCTGGGGCAGTTCTTTTCTATTTTGCATTTACGTCTCTCACACGCTCACCTTGTCTCTCCAAACCCTCCCGATGTAAAGGGCTATTTTGGTTCCATGTCCATTTTTAGAAGGAAAGTTTATTGGATTTGGTTCTAACTGTAGCTGGGATTCTGATGGTTGGACATATTTCAAAACCTTGTTAGTTTTCACATGGCTGTTAGCTACTTAAATCTGATTCACACACCATGGAAAGCTGTAAATAGATAATGCTGAAAAACGGTTTGTGTTAACTTCTTGTACTCTAGTGTTTTCAAAGAGACGTCCCATAAGTCTGCTGATAGCAAAGAGGAATCCCAGACCCTGGCAGATATCCTGGATGGGGAGCTTCACCCACAAGAACAAGGCTCAGGAACAGGCTCTTGTCTTTCACCTGCCAATACGGAAGCACAGATCACGAATGACGAAAAGGGGTCGGCCTCACTAAGTGTTGTGCAATTGTCTATACTAATCAAGTAAAGTTCTCATTTCTAAAATTGTATGGGCCCGTAGAGCAAGGCAGGCTTCCATTTGTACTCAGAATTCACATTTTAATCTCCAACTCAGCCAAGAATCTGTCCAGCTTGCCCTTCTCACTGATACGGTAACAAAGAACAGTGAATACCAGAGTTGGAAGTACAGCGAGCAGTCCCCTGGGCTGTGAGTGGCATTTTCAAATACTTTAAAAAATTCTGTTCTTTCAGGTTCTGGAACCTTGGATCACCCTGACCTGGGTTGTATATCACCCAGATTTTACTATTAAAATGACAGGCATGCAAGCCACATGAGGTTTGGTTGTAGACTAGGCTGGAGGACTTTCAGGTTTTAAATGATGCCAAGAACATTTGATGAGATCGTTTTCAACTTTAACTCTTTTCAATGCCTCCTTCTGTGGAGAAGTGTGCAAACTGACATGATATATAACGAACTTCGTCCATTTTTTACTTCTTTTCCATTGTCTACCATGGCTACCACATCCCAAGGGGGTGGAGGAGGACATTAACGAGTAAATTAAATTCTTTTTCTTCTCCAAATGTTTTGGACAATCTTTAATGGCATAATACCATCTCAGATGTCGAAAGCCAAAGTCCATTCAGAAGGTACAGTTCAGAGCCAGAGAGAGTTGCCTGACTTTTACAAATGTCTTGTAGTAACATCCCCGATGAAATCCAAGTGGAGAAACTGAACGTGTTCCTTTCTCCTCCGGACATCAAAAACTATCTTGCTCTCAGAGAAGCTGCAGGACGGATATGGTAGGTAGGAGATTTGAGCGTTACTGATTATAAATGGGGTTGGATGATATGAAGACAGTAATTATATCTTGAAGCACTGTATGTGGCAAAACTGCCTAGACAACTCAGACTCTCGTGCCGCTGTTGTCACAAAACGTCTTTGATTGAGGCAGAAATAAGGATACTGTTGTATAGGAGGGACAGCTGGGAGATAGGTGGGTACAGGAGGATCCAAAAGTCCAGGAGGCACTAAATTTCTGATTTTTTGAAAGTGAGGAAAAGTGGGCAGGAATACGTATGGTCCAAGGAAATCATTGCCAAACAACGAGCAGTGAGTATTTGATGAATGAAGTCAGTGAGGTCAACAAGAATCTAAGGTCTAAAAGAAAATGGCATACCAGGGTCGAAGACTTCTAGACATCAGGTGAAAATCTGCTGGTCAGGGACTCAGACACAGAAGATTGTGTGGCAGAGAAGTTTCTTAGAATGATCACTGTTTATTTGATTTTACATTCTTTTAAAGACCTTGTAATTCATTTTGATGGAAGATTGCATTTTTAGAATAGAAGAAAGCTTGTAAATGTAAACGTCACACATCAATTATAAGTTCTATAGGAGGGCAGGAACCACAACCTGCCATTTTCCCAAACTTCCCACAATCTAAGGCTCAAAACATATTTGACGGAAACTATGGACTCCTCTACACCTGAGCTTGCTCATCTAATAATTCATCTATTTTTGCATGACATATTCACTGTGTGCTCACTTTAAATACTGGGTTTTTCCGTACCGTCTTACGGAAAAACCGGAACGAACTTTTTGGCCAACCCAGTGCTTAACATCTTCTGTTTATGGGGTTATAAAAAAAAACATTTTTTTAAGGTGGTTCCATAGTTCTGGGGTCTCAAAGCCGGTTGAAAAAGACAGCTACATAAACAAGTAAATATAAAATGCATTTGATCCGAGTATACAATAAGCGAGGGGCTCGGACAATGCAGTAGCAGTCCAGAGGCAGGAGAGATTGATTAAGGTAAAGGAAGGGTAATGTAGGAGGGCTTTGGAGAGGCAGTGTCATTGGAGCTGGAGTTTGGAGGAAGGCTCAGGCTCCAAGAGAAATGATAGAGGAAAGAATATTCCAAACAGAAAAAGGAGTTCGACTACTTTAGATGTAGTGCAATATAACTAAAGAAACTAGTAATAGTAGTGGTAGAATAGAGTGAGGAGCCGCATCTGTATCTCCATCTGTGCCCCGCACTCCCAGCAAGCACCGTCTCACTCTTGTGTTGGATGCTGTACCCGCATTGCAGTGTGGCTCAGTGGGATGGCCCCCCGCACCTGGGATGCTTATTTTTTCATGGAGATCACCTTTTGGCCGTGAATGACCTGAAGCCCCAGAGCCTGGAGGAGGTTTCCTTGTTTCTCAGCCGGTCCATCCAGGGGGAGGTGAGTCCTGCTGACTGGCCCTGGTCAGGGCAAGAAGGAACAAGATCAAGGTCTTGGATGGTGTCTGAACAGTGCTGTGCTCTGAAGACAAATGAGACTCTGCAATCCGCAGCCACCACATGTAAATAAGAGAATAAGAAGTGTAAATAACACTTCATAAGATACTTCTAAATAACAAGAATGTTATTTTAGGACCCTTTTAAAATTCTTTTGTATCAAGTAGTATTTGGAGGGAGCACTGGGCTAGGAGACTGAACGGCTGGGTTCAAGACCTCAGACGCAGCATGACATGGCAAAAAAGAGCTTGCAGTGGAATCAGGCAGGCTCAGTGTTTATGTCCAACCTCCTTTAACCAAATGGTGCCTCAATCTTCTCTTCTGTAAAATTAGGGATAATGATAATGCTAGTTATTGGAGAATTAAATGAGATAATATATAACATGCTTACAACAGTGACGGGCACATATTAGGTGCTCAGTATGGTTATTATTATTTCTTCTACTATCGGCTGGGGAATGCTGAACAGGTTTAGCATTTTTTTTTTTTTTTTTTTTTTTTTTGCGGTACGCGGGCCTCTCACTGTTGTGGCCTCTCCCGCTGTGGAGCACAGGCTCCGGACGCGCAGGCTCAGCGGCCATGGCTCACGGGCCCAGCTGCTCCGCGGCATGTGGGACCAGGGCACAAACCCGCGTCCCCTGCATCGGCAGGTGGACTCTCAACCGCTGCGCCACCAGGGAAGCCCCCAGGTTTGGCTTTTTAAGCCTCCATTTCCTCATCTTAGAAACTGACATACCTTCCTCGCAGACTTATTGTAAGAATTATACTGAACATGTGACTATGTACCGAGTACGCATGTCGTTAAAAGGCTCGCCATGTTTCTGCCTATTAGTACGGTCTCCATATTGTTAGCTCCTTTCCTGGTCTATTTTTATTTCTGACATGCCACTTGACCTTAGGAAAGTCACTTCCTTCTCTGACAAGTCAGTTTCAGTTTCTTCCCTCTAAAGTGAGAGAGGGTTGGTTTTCAAACTGTACTACTTGGACCCCTAAGACCAGGACAGGAGGAGAGGGGAGGAAGAGGACGGTGTTCTGGGCCTCGGCTAGTGAGAGCAGTGTATGTTTATCATTATTTTTGCCTGTTGGAACTTCCTGTTACCTCACCTCGAGGAAACAGTAACTTGGCTTAGAATTTCTAAAAACCACAGTACAGGAAGATCTCTCAAATTTCTTCCAGCTCTGAGAGTTTATGATTAAATATGTCTTATCTCTTCTGCATCACACAATAACTTTGTTGGTTAGACAAATTGTACTACCCCTACTATCTAAATGGGAAAACTTAGTAAGGATGAGGGAGTTGTCTAAGATACATAAATAGTTAGGGTTAGAGCAAAAGGACTCATTCATTCCTTCATTCCTTCACTCATTCACCATTTATTGAACGTCTATTGTATGCTGTATTCTCTGCTAGGTCCTAGAGCCACAAAAATGGCCTCAGCCTGAGCTCAAGGAGCTTACAGATTAGTGGATAAAACAGGTATATTATGTGCTAGTTACAGGTGCAGTATGTGCCTTGAGATACAAACAGAGGACCATGGGATCACAGAGGAAGAATGAAGTTAATCTATTTGAGGGAGGCCAGAAAGGTGTCTCAGAGAAGGGGATGCTTGACTTGAGTTTTGAAGACTAGGGTAAGAGTTTGTGTGGTGGCAAAAGGGAGCTTTTAGGAGTCCAGCCCAACACTCTAGTAACTGTAATATATTTCCTCTGCCAAAGACCCATGCTGCGGCCAAGTGTTCAATATAATCTTCCGAAAGTTACCAAACAATACGCTTATCCAGAGACCTAGGCATCAGCTCTGCAGCCAAGAAAAGGGTTTTTGCCTGGGAGCAGATCCAGGAGGAACTCCACCTGGGTGTTGCTGACTGCAGTTTATCAAGACTGCCTTCTAGATTGTGGAGTCACTTGCATAAGAGGGACTGACAGCATTTCTTTTGGGCTCATTCTGCCTGCCCCCCTTTCTCCTGGATGCTATTGAGAAATACATGTGTTCACCAATATGATTTTTTGAAGATCAAAAAACTCCCCAACTTGCCCACCCCTACCATTCCTGATCTATTTCTTTATGTTAAAAACAAATATCCAGTCCTTTTCAAAATTCAAATAGCTGGTCCCTGAAAGGAAAAAGGATATTGGAAGATGGGAAGCTATGGAACGAAAGGAGGGGCAGTCAAAGGCCCCTAATGTTTTCCAGCAGCTGAACCAAGCAGATGTACTTTCCGTCCTTGAGAATGAAGTTGACAGAAATGGGAATTTGGGGTGAGCGTGGGTAGGGACAGGAAGGGGAGAGAATGTGAGATTTTAAAAGGAGGGGGAGGAGCTGTGCATGGGAAAGGGGAGGAGATGCTAGATTGCAGGAGAGACACATAGAACTTCAGTTTCCTCCCAGTTTTGTCAGGGGCTGGTCCTGTCTGGTGGTCTCATTTGGATTCTCTTGTTTCAAGAGGCTTTTTATTTCTTGGTACAAATGGGCCCATCTGGACAGGACTGATGTACTCTGGAATCTGCCCTAAGGGCTCAGGCCAATGGAGGCCAGAGAATAAAAATCCATCTTCCACATGAATATATCAATATAAGTCATCCTGGTTTTTTCCGGCCCAGATTTTCCTCAAAACCAGCTTCAAAGGGTGTGAATGAGGACAGATTGACACTGAGAACCAACAGTCCTAAAGATAGTCTTTAGTCATTTAATGTTCTTCTTTCTTGTGTTTTAGAAAGTAAAACTCACCATCGCTCGGATCCCAAATTCAGAGAAATTCCACGCAATAGCCTGTACATGCCACTTACCAGACCAAGGTATTAAACCTTCTAAACTGGGTACGTCTGTACTGGAGAGGACACTGGAGAGGAGTCTAGCCATTAAAAAGGGTCACCAGAAAGGATCTGGAGAGTAACGTGCTGTCGTGCCCACTGCCGACAAGCGAGGATGGGCCCCAGACTCTCTGCTGGGCTCTGCCCCTCACCGCTGTGTGATAGCAGGCAGTCAGCACAGCTCTCTGAATTTCTCCACCTGCATCTTAACAAATGGGAATAACCATCCCATCTCTGGCTGTTGCATCAGGGATGTTGAGAGGCCCAAGTGGGATGATAACTATGGAACACAGTGAAAATGTAAGGCCTTATTATCTCAGACTTTGTCCCAAACACCACAGACTGAGATTGGGTACGTTTCTCATCTAAAATGTGCTGTGTGTTCTGTGAGGTCATGGTCCACACAGTCTCTTCTTTGTTAGGGAATGGACAGTTGGAAACACTCATTTCGGGAAGCCAAGATTCCCGAGGGAGATGTGGTACCATATCAGCGTTCCCAGACACCTCCTGCTATTCATCACATCCAGAATGCTAAGACACAGTGACTTCTTGGATTCAATGATCATCTTGTTTTCTTAAAGACCAAGGAACAATTTTAGAAGTCGAAGCAATTTTAAGGTTATATCCAGCAAAGTCTGCTTGCTCTACAAGTAATAAGAGAACCGCTTAGCACTTCTAAGTTTGAAAGTTCTTAACTAATTGATGCATTAACTCATTGATCCTAAAAGGCCGAAAGGATCAAGTCTTCTTTCATAAATAAGAAAACAAATGCAGAGAACTAAAGGTTGAATCAAATGGGGGAACGGTAGAGCAAAAGAGGCCTTCGGAAAATAGATCTTACTGTGTTGCCATTTCGCACGGGAAGAAATCAAGGCCTCAGACATTTAAGGATATATTTTCTTCATGGCTCCTGGTTTCATAGCTATTTAGTGGCAGAACCAAGAATCTAAAACCAGCTCCTGAGAAACAGATGTCCTCATCTTCACTTTGTATTTAGATTTGAAAAGACCTTCAGCACACAGATGAGACACTCAAATAGAGTTCATTTTCTGTCATCTAGATTGTACACAAAAGTATTAAAAAATTTTCATTTGCATGCCCTATTGGACCTACTGTTTCTTTTTCTTTTTCTTTTTTTGGTAAAGCTAGATTTACCAAATTAAGACTCTACTTTTTTCCAGTTTTATTGAGATATAATTGACATATAACATTGTATTAGTTTAAGGTATACTGTATAATGATTTTATATGTGTATATTGACCTACTGTTTCTACTTCTAGAAATTTATCCTACAGAAATACTCACACAAATACACAAAGATATCCGTTAAAAAAAAATTGCTCACAGTAGCGTTGTTTGTAACAACAACAAAAATCCTTTGGGAATTGCTTAATTATGATGACTTCATATAATTGAACATTCTGCAGATGTTCAAAGTTTTACATAAACGATTAGGAAAGAGGTTCACAATATCTTAAGAATGAAAGAAGCAAGTTGCAGTACAGTAGGTATAACATCATCCCACATTTATAAAAATAAATGACCGGTGTTGGTGCATATAAAATTTTCCCAACCCTGGGCTTCCCTGGTGGTGCAGTAGTTGAGAATCCACCTGCCAATGCAGGGGGCACGGGTTCGAGTTCTGGTCTTGGAAGATCCCACATGCCGCGGAGCAAATAAGCCCATGTGCCACAACTACTGAGCCTGCGCTCTAGAGCCCGCAAGCCACAACTACTGAAGCCCGCACACCTAGAGCCCATGCTCTGCAGCAGGAGAGGCCACTGCAATGAGAAGCCTGCGCTCTGTGGCGACGGGTAGCCCTCGCTCGCCGCAACTAGGGGAAGCCCACCTGCAGTGACGAGGACCCAACGCAGCCAAAAATAAATAAAGAAAATAAAGAAATTTTAAAAAAAATTTTCCCAACCCTAACTGGGGAGAGAAATCCCTCCCTCACAGGGGTTGTTATGATATTGAAATGGATGATGTACAAACAGCCCCTGACACATTGCCTGATATGGAGTAAGCACTCAGTAAAGGTTAGTTATACTGCTGCTGCTAAGACAATACCATTTTTTGTCTAGAAGAACATACATCAAATTGTCGATAAGAATCATCTCTGAGAAGTATGATCACAGTTGGCCATTGGGGGGAGGCATTTCTATAATGTTCGAATTTTTCTCTCTCTTTTTTTTTTTTTTAAACTATCAGCACATGTCACATTTATAATGAAAAATAAATACAGGTGTGGTAAATAATATATATATATGTAAACATATTTATATATTAAGCCTTCATAAGTAGAAACCAAGCCACCTTAGTGAAGGAAATTTTTTAAAATATCAAGGTAAGTCAGAAAGAGAGAGACAAATACCATATACTAACACATATATATGGAATTTAAGAAAAAAATAATGTCATGAAGAACGTAGGGGTAAAACAGGAATAAAGACACAGACCTACTAGAGAATGGACTTGAGGATATGGGGAGGGGGAAGGGTAAGCTGTGACAAAGCGAGAGAGAGAGGCATGGACATATATACACTACCAAACGTAAAATAGATAGCTAGTGGGAAGCAGCCGCATAGCACAGGGATATCAGCTCGGTGCTTTGTGACCGCCTGGAGGGGTGGGATAGGGAGGGTGGGAGGGAGGGAGACACAAGAGGGAAGAGATATGGGAACGTATGTATATATATAACTGATTCATTTTGTTGTAAAGCAGAAACTAACACACCATTGTAAAGCAATTATACTCCAATAAAGATGTTAAAAAATATATAAGAAAATATCAAGGTGAAGCTGTCTGGGAATCAGCAATGGGGGTGGGTACACTGCTCTGAAGCCCAGAGGTCCTTCTGTTTTGCTCAGACATCTAAGCTGAGATGGATAGACAAGCACTAGCTCCCAGGCCCTTCAGTTCTGCACTGAGTGGAAGAAGAGCCTGAAGACTAAGGCACTGAAGCGTTTACCTGGCTCATGGAGGTGCTGGGAGAACACAGGACGCCTGGCTCCCAGTCCGTGCTCTCCCCTGACCAATGAGGGTAGAGAGGCTGCTCCTGGCCCTCTCTTCGTCCCAGAACGTTCCACCTGCAGCTGAACCACCTGGGATACTTGTTACGAAGATCCTGCTCTAGGGGCTTCTCCCACATGAGCGGTTTGTTCCCCAAAGGAAGTCTCAGGGCAGATTTCAAGATCTCCCTCAACCCAAAGGTTCTGATTTGGTCGTTCTGTTGTGGGGCCCTGGAATCTGCCTTCTAACAACCAGGTGACTGGACTGCAGGTGGACCAGGGAGCATTTCTGGGGAGCATCACCCCCCAGGGTAACGGGGAGAGGCCGGTGTACCTTCTGAGAAGCTGCAGGACACGGAATATGCACGAGGGTGATTTTGAGAGGAAAAGGCTCTTCATTTTCAACAGTTCTGGAAGAGGCTGATGACAACCACCCCTCCATTCCCCCTCCAGAAAGGAACCCTGCGCCTGAGCAGAGAAGCCTGGTTTCCACTCTGCTCTCTGCCACTGGGGAGTGTCCTAACCAGGGCTGGAAAGAAGCAACGTGTCCTGACTCTGTGTGCCCGCACGCCACTGGGCGGGTGAGGGGCAGAAGCATTAGGATGGAGAGGAACGTGGCGTGGGACCGCAGGCTGCTTCTCCTCAACCAGTTTCATTCCTCTGCATCTCCCCCTTCCCAGAGCAGTAAGCCAGCAATTTTTCCCGCAATTTATTTAAGCGAGGTCCAGCCCAATGACGGCTCTTCATCCTAACAATGGTTGTGGCCCCAAGGAAAGCTGGTGACTGGCCCAGAAATCTGCTAACTGAGGCATTTGTCCCACACCCAGCTTTTTGTTACTCGGCCAAGAGAACTGTAGGACAGCCTGCCGAGAGATGGAGGCAAGTCTCCAGGCCAAGGCGAAAAGGACACGTGCCTCACGGACATGTAATTCATCAGAGAAGAGAGGGTAGGATAGACCCTCCTCCCACTGTGCACCCCCCACCGCATCCACACCCATCCTCGGTGCATAGAGTCATCTCTGATCTTCCCCTTCCAGAGCTGCCCTTGCTGTTCATTCCAGCCCGATTCCAGATGGACAAACATGAGTGAAGGTGGAGCTGGGGGCTGCAGAGTGATGAACCCGACTGTCCCTGCAAGAATTAGCCCTGTTCTGGGCATAATTATGGAGGAAAGGAGGTAATGAGAATGGATTATAAGCTAGTCTTAGCCATCATATAACCTAGGCCTGAATCTGGTGCACTTCAGTCTTGCTGGGGAAGAAACCAGAGCTGGCAATGTGAAGAGAATTACCTGGGCTCCCCAGCTCCGCGTGGCACCTCCAGCTTCCAGGTTGACATCGTTTCTGCCCTTGCTCAACTTTCCAACAGGGCATTTGGAGCTGCCACCTCTCAGCCACTCCCTCTTCCTAATGGTTGCATCATGCCTCTAGGACAGGCCTCAGAGGGTGTCTGTATCTTTCCACTTTGTTCTTTCTGCTGAGGACACAAACTATTCAGAGTGAAATCTAAATAGCAGCTGGTAAGATATGCAATGGACATGCAGGGCCAAATACATCTATCCTGACTCAAAGCTGCTGACATATTCGCATGGGTTCCAGAAAGGTGCTTACATAGATGTGTGTGCGTTTGTGTGCATGTTGATTGGTTGGGGGTGGTGGAGAAGACAGGTGGGAGCAACAATAATTCTTTAATCAGCTGAGAAGTTGAAGCAATCAATCTCCCCACCCCTACCCCTTTCTCTTCAGGGCTTGTGCCAGGTACTTTCCCTTAGGATGAGAAGGGGGATTTAAACTGTCATAAACAGGCCCAAAGGGAGAGGGCTTTCAGATTCAGAAGCTGGATTAATTTAGATTTCTATCCTGAAGTTGAATACACAGACATGCAGGAAATGTGTTTTATTGAAAAATCTCTTTAAAACATCTGAGTTGATGAAGTCTTTGTCTAATGATCAAGAATCTGGAAAGACCTCCGGAGCCATTCTCCATATCAACTCTGACTAGATGGTTCTGGATATCTAAGGGTTTAAGTGAACTTTGCACTCACAGGACTGGACTCTGGAGCTGGGCTGCCCAATTCAGTAGCCACTAGCCACGTGTGACTTAAATTTTTAAACTAATTAAAATTAAATAAAATTTAAAATCTGGTTTTTCAGTTGTACTAGCCACACTGGAATCATTCGGTAGCTGTATGATGGTAACTGGCTACAGTACTGGGCAGCACAGATGTAGAATATTTTCATCATTGCAGAAAGTTCTAGTGTACAGCCCTGCTCTAGAATGTTAAACCCCTCAGAGGGGAACAGTTCACATCTGTCTTGCTCTCTACCATATTCCTAGCACGTAAATACATTGCACTGCTCACGACAAGGGCTAATAAATACATGTTAAAAGAAGGAATCACTAAATGTGGGGTTAAATACCAATTCACAAGCATTATTCTAGTTTGTTAATGGTTTCAAATAAAATATTCATATCAACGATTTTTATAACTTTTTTTTCTTTTGGTATGGGGTCAGATCCAATTAATTTAAAAGCAAAGCTGTGGGCCTTTTTAATATAAGCTGTTTTCTCAACAATTAACGGGTTGTTATGGACTAGTCAATATTGACTTGGGCGCTCTCCTGGGGACACAAAAGATATACAAGATCTAAAACTCTTTAACAAGAGCTTATGACATAGTAAAAAAAGAGGAAAATGACCAAACTGTGATCTCTTGTTTACCTGATGTCATTTGAGAAGTCACCCTCCTCTAGTTTAAATTTTAAATTACGTTCATCATAATCTTTCTGAAATTTGTCAACACTCTCTTGCCTTCTTAAACTCTTCTTACTCAGGGTCATGGTGATGGGCATTCTTTTACCATATACTCTAAGTATTTTCTAAGAAATACTGGGACATGGGAAACATTTACACACACACACACACACACACACACACACACATCTGATCTGATGTGTCATTTAAGGTCAGTGTTTCCTTACCAATTTTCTGTCTGGATGACCTGTCCATTGTTACAAGTGGGGTTTTATTTTTTAATTTTTTTAATTTAATTTTTTAAATTGAAGTTTGGTTGATTTACAGTGTTGTGCCAATCTCTTATAGTTTCTTATACCAAATGATCCTGGACTGCTTTTGTTTATGCCATGGGCTGGGGAGGCAGATGGTGCCTCGTGTACTCACTGTACATACATTAAGGGTTAATACTCTATGAGTGTGTGTACAAGAGGTTTTAGGAGGAGAGCCCATTAGTTTCTAGTACAGGGGTTCTGTGACATTAATTTGGGGTGCTCAGTTGTCTTGATGGTGGTAGTGGAGGTTTTGTTATTTGCCTGCCTCTTGGTTCTCAAGTGTGTCCTGGAAAAATGAATGGGGGACAAAGTAAAAAAAAACTATTAAAAAAAACTAGAGGATAATTAATTACCAAACTGTATGGTGACAGAAGAAAGAGATGGTGATGGAATGGAGTACAATCATGACTAACATTCAGTGAGCTGAGCATACACACGCTAGCGAATCCTACAACAGCCTTGTAACACCAGGACTGTCACTACCCCCCATTTTGTATGGGAAGCCAAAGCACAGTGAAGCTAAATAACTTGCTCAAGGCTATGGCTGATACATGACAGAGCCAGAATTTAAACCAGACTGGTTGGCTTTGGAGGCCACAAGTCTAACTCTACATCACACTGAAAGCTTCTTGGAGGAGGAAGGAACTTGAGCTCTGCAAGAGGATGATCCACAGGCGACAGTGACACAGGCAGGAGCGAGCATGGAGCATATACTGCCCAAGTGCAGACAAGGAATGCGTGGAATGACTCAGATTTTTTGTACATCTCTGATTTCAATAATATCCACTCCTTGACTGGGCCTCTTGCCCAGGAGAACCATAAAAGTCGATACCTTCTGTTCCAGGAGCCAGGGGAACTCTATGGAGGCTCCTATTATGACTGGTTAGCATGTTTCATACCCCTCCTTTTAGATGGCCATCTGGCTCCATGTAATATTCAAGTTAACAAGCAATGCACAGCTCCAATGACAAAGGCATTAGGCTAGAACTCTGGACAGGAGATGAGTAATAAAGCATCTTTGACTTTGCAAACCTTTTCATCAAGTAGGAGTAATAGGAACACGTGCATAGATAACTACAAGCCCTAAATCCTTTGTTAAAGTACAAATTCAGTGTTAAATGAGTAAAAGGCTTAAAGATTAATCCTATTTGCTTGGTTTGGGGAGAGCCTCATAGGAAGGGTGATTATTCATTTATTTATTTATTTACTTAGTTAGTTAGTTATTGCGTGGTGTGAGGGGTGAAATTTTACCTATGGAAGAATGAATAAAATTTACTTGATTCTCTAGAACAGGCCAAATCACCAGTGCACAGACATCAGAATGTAACTGGCAGGACCAAAGAAATTCTCGAGGCCCTATAGCACTCCTTCCTTAATTCTTACACCATCTAAGCCCTTTGAATTGTTACCAACGGCACTTCTTAAGCACATCTTGGGTTCAGAGAACTGTGCCAAGCACTAGTGATATCAACAGAAATAAAATACCTTCCTTCAGGGAATTAATAATCCCTAATTACGGGCGGGAGGGTAAAAATTGCTTAGGGGCAAAATTTTCCCAAATAGAATGGATATATTGTCACACAAAAATTTGTACATGGATGTTCACAGCAGCATTACTCATAATAGTCAAAAAGTGGAGATGATCATCAATTGATGTACGAATAAATTAAATGTGATATATCCATACAATAGAACATTATCTAGCCATAAAAAGGAAGGAAGTATTGGTATTTGCTATGACGTAGATAATCCTTGAAAAAGTGCTAAGTGAAGAACGGCAGGGACAAAAGGCCACATATTATATGATTCTGTTTATATGAAGTGTCCACAATATACAAATCCATAAAGACAGAAAATAGATCAATGGTTGCCAAGAGATGGGGGAGGGGAGAATGGGGAGTGACTGCTAATGGTCTGAGGTGAAAATGCTGTGAAATTAGATAGTGGTGATTGTTGTACAACTCTAGATAAACTAAAAACCACTGAATTGTACACTTTATAAAGGTGAATTTACGGTGTGTAAATTATATCTCAATTTTAAAAATATAAAAGAAAAATGTCCCTCATAGACTCTAAACTGGGGTAAGGAAATTGGATATCAAGGCATCCCCCCAACCTTGAAGATAGGGTTCATTTATAGCTGATGAAGAATAAAGGCAGAAGCAGACTTTCCCATGACTGACTAAGCAGTCTTTTCTAAAACATGGCTTAATGTGAAGATGATAAGAGTATCCTGTTGTAAGAAACAGTTGATCACCTGATTAACATCTTTAATTCCTTTATAGGTGTTAATTCTTATTACCATCAAATCTTAAGATAAAAGTACCTCAAGGACCAGGGATCCCATTTAAAGTCTCATTTATACTAAAGTGCAAATGACTATATGAGCCTTAGAGCAGAAGGACGGTAAGAGAGGACAAGAATGCACTCAGTGCCTAGAAGGGCAGGATGTGCAGAGCCAGACTACAGAAAATGAGGAAAGATACCAGTAAATCATCCAAAACAAATAACATAATTAACTTATCAAAGTAGCTATTGATACTGGCGAAAGTGGCCAGAAATTATTGTCACTCCTCTAAAGCTTTCTTCTAGGAACTGCTGAGAAAACATAATTGCTATTTTTGTTCAGAGTCATATGTAGGACTGGCAGGATTTTCTTGTGCTCCAAGGAAAGGTAACCCCTTGATCAAATTGTTTTTTTGCCTTATATGCTAATCCAATCCTGCTGTCTCATAAATTGTTTTGCAATCCCATTATCTTGCCGCAAAAAAAAATCGCACCAAAATTTAACACTGTAGCCAAAAGGTCTTCCCAAAGCCTCAACAATGCCCAAATCAGGAGGGTACAGCTGGGAGACCAGAAGCTCTAGCAATGAGCTACCTGGAAGGAGAGCAGGACTTGAACTCAAGAAGAGGGAGATCTAGGAAGAAATTGGTCTTAACCAATTACAGCTGGCTAGCAAGATGCTGACAGCTCAAATCAGCCTGGATGCTGTGATCCAACTTTTATTTAATTAATATTCTCACACTTCCAAACGAAGTGGGTGAAATCACAAAAGCTCTGCCAGCATTCCTCTCAGCTTACATAAGCCAAACTTGAGCTGCGCTGTGGATTTATTAGGCAGTGCTGTGAACATTTTAATGCAGTATTTATTTACTGAGCTGGATAAATAGACTTGATACTAATGACACCATCATTTTAGGAAAGATGCTCCTCTCCATATGTTGGCTGTTAGACGTTTGCACATTATTCATGATCTTCAAAGCATTTTCCACCATCCCCTCCCCCTTGCGCTCCTTCCCTCCTAATTTTTTGAATCTGAGAGTATAGATGACAGTCCAGATCATTTAAACCATACAAGAATTGCCTGGTTAACTCTCTATGATGCAGGAATTAAATGAAAAACAAGAGTAAAGCTAATCAGAGCGCTGTGAGTATTTTTAATATAGTATTTGCTTACTTGGCAAACACTTGACCCCCAAGGTCCAGCTCAAATGTCATCCTTCTCTATCTCTGCCTCCCTTTCTCAAGTGGAATTGATTGCCCCATCCACGTCTCCACATCAATTTGTATCCATTTCCTCTGTAGCATGTAAATCTATTACTTCTTTTGTCAATATATCTGTTATTCCATACAAGTCTGTGGATTCTTTGCAAGTTAAGCCATATCTTGGTCACCTTTATATTGTTAGGATCTGTAAGAGTGCTCAGAATAATAAGTGCACGTCGAATTAAAGTGAAATATGAGGTCACAGTCTCACAATATGGGGCCTTCCCCAAAGTGCAGCTACACATGCCCACAGCACACCAAGTCTCCACTGGGTTTTGATTATGAAGATGAGTTCTTAGGGCTGCCTACTTCAGAGATGCTGGGGTGATAGAGTGCTAACATTTGTCATCAGCAAAAACTCTCCACTTTTCTCTTGAGTCAATAAAAGAGTATTTACTCAGTGCTGCTTAATAAGGCTTGGTGCTTAGAAGTTGTAGAAAATACCTACTTTATTCTTTAAGATGTAGAAAGGAATGGAAAGGGGTCTGGATTTTTGAGCCTCTCTTCAGTAACACTAGGCACTGCTTTCTGAACATTATTCCATTTAACCTTCTCAACAACTCTTCAAGGTAAATACTACCAACCTCATTTTAAAGATGAGGAAAATAAAGCTCAGTGAAGTTAAGTACTTGTCGCAAGGTCACAGATTCAAGTCCAGGTGACCTGGCTCCAAAACCCAAGCACTTACCTTATGAGGCACAGTCTTCGGGGTCCCACTGATCTATCATCTAGCTTCTGTTTGACCTTGGGCCTGGAACATTCACCTCACCTCCTGGGCCTCAATTACTACATCTGTAAAATGGGAATGACACTACCTCTTTTGGACAAGTGATAGCCTAAGTTTTTAAGGAACCCTTGTAACCCTATCAAGCCTGTCATTCTAAATCTACTCAGGGAGATGTGACTATCATGAAACTAGTATTGTGTAACATAAGAAAGAATGAATCTAAGTGTTAAAATCTACCATATAAACAAAAAGTAATGCAGGAATTCGGAGGAAGATAACATGAATGTAAGCTAATGTTCTCAGAGAAGCCCCCCTTGGAACAGAAGTGGGATAAATTGGGACTAAAAGAATGAATGAGATTTGGAAAGAAAAAGGAAGAGCAGGTTGAACAAAAGAAGAAAAATGTTTGAAATGAGCATGATAGTGAAAAGAGCACTGCACACTATGATGAAGAAAACTACCACTTATTGTGTGTTTATTATATAGCAGGAAGAGTGCCAAGCACTTTGTAAGCATTACTTCATTTAATCCTTGCACTAATCTTATGAGGTTAGCTATTTGAGTATCCCCATTTTACTGATGGGAAAACTAAGAATCAGACAGGTGAAGTGATTTGCCCAGGGTCACAGAGTTATTAAATGGTAGAACTAGGAATCTGACTCCAGGCTCTTGACTAACCAGGAAAGATGGCACATGTCAAAGAAGTTTTTCAGAGGACTATGGAAAACCAGATGGCCTCTGTAGTCACTGAGATTATCAGTCTATGTGAATTAATTTTCCCACAAAGTGTTAAGAAATGCAACACCTTAAAGATAAATTCCCCTAAATTCCAATAATTTGTCCTACCCTTTGAGGGAACAAAGGGTAGGACAAACCCAACTTATTTGATTTGACCTGTTCTGGGTATTCACTGCATTGTTGTATTTTCGCCAATGTCAATAGATTTCATTTTTGTTTGTTATATATCCTGATGTCATCATAAAGTCAAGGTGGTTTCCTGTAACTACTTTTCTTCCCTTTTGAAAATTATCCTTTCTTCCTCTTTTCAAAGTTAATAACTAATAACGTTTTAACTTAATAACTTGTCTATTATTCCATGTTGAAAAAACAACAGTGAGGAGGTTGGCAATGAATAAACAGATTTATTTTTTTAATTCCATCTGATGGATGGCAGCCAGATGAAATACTTTACAGAGACACATTTCCCAAGGATTCTTTAGAGGAAATAGTTCTTTGAGATCTTTGTAGTCCAAATTTCTTTTAATTTCCTTTAACAAAGAGTGCCAAGTTTTATTATTATTGTTATAATTTCTAACTTAATTCCTCATGTGCCTATTGATATTTTTTCTTTCTGTCTCTTTCTCCCAGGTTTTTAACTCTCAGCTCTTCTCTATGAGCTCTTTAACTAATACAACTCTTTCTATATGTTAGTGTATCAGAGAATCTGGTTCTCTAGAGGCTTTGGTTCTATCATATATTTAGTCCTTGTATTCTAAGTAATTCAAGAATTTAAAGCTAGACCTCTAACATAGAAATGACACGATATAAGAGGCCCCTTTTCACCGCACTGCACAAAATGGAAAAATCAAATGCTATGACTATGTGGATCAGGGGTCAAGAAGTGATCTGGCTTCAAATTAAGCCACCTTTGACCACTGGCCCCTTTGGGTTCAGAGAGAACTACTCTTTAGAAGATCACCACACTCTGAAGCACCCACATCTGCTTTCTTTCATCTGCAATGACAAAAACTCAGTCAACCTATCACCCAACTTCAGGGCATAAATGTTGTGCCTTCAAGGTTGGGGCCCCTACACTTGGTGAGAGTTTGTGCCCAGAGTGTGTGGCAGTCGCTTAAAGATTCAGTGACCATCAGGTGAAGCTGCTTTTACACATTGCCTTGACTTTCTCAGGATGCCAATTATTAAAGACCAAAATGAATACCCAGCAAAGGGTAAGTCTTTCCAGACAGGAAAATTCTGATCCCCATGGTTCTAGATGTGAAGATTACCATTTGGAAAGGAAGTAAAGTGTGTTGAAAGTCAGCATTTGATAATAGTTACTGTTCTAGTTCTGAGGAATATAAATGGACAGAGGAAGGTATGGTGAGGTGGTGGGGAGTCCACTTCCAATCCCCTCTCCTTGAGTGCCCAACTCTCCCTGGTGCCCTCATGCGACAATTCTGCCATGCAACCCCCCAACTGTGAGTCCTGATTAGGCAGGGGCACCGCAGTGCATAGCCATTTCCTGTCAACCTACCTGGCTCTGGAGGGGGCCTCATACTGAAATACATAACCAAAGTATCTTAATACGACATAAATCCATTGGAAAACGACATGGAGAATTATGCAGATAGCATTTTCTTTAAAAATGACTGGCAGGTGGAGAGGAATTGGGCAGAAGTTTCCCATATGTGAACTGCTTTTCATTTCAGGTCAGAAATAAAACCAAACTTAATCATCACGGCAGGATTGAATAACAGTATGCCTACGTGTTCAGTCCTTATGTCGATTCTTTCCCAGATTAACATTCGCCAAGAAAAATAGAAAGTTACATTTAAAACTGAAGTTGCATAGTTCAATGCAAATCTGTAGATGTGTATTGAAAACCTACTATGTGTAAGACATCCTGAAGACATAAAAGTGGATGAAATATAACCCTTCTTTCTATGGCCACCTCAGGCATTGCAAATTGTCAAGGTGAACACCTGGCTGCAAACACATGGGCTGAAGGTTTGAAAAATAAAAATCAACGTCAAGGCCAAAATCCTGTCCTTATTCTCAAATCGATGACCAACCTCAGCCTGAAAGTGGGAATAAGATCTAAGTGTTAAATGCTCTTTGGCCTTAGTAAATCCTCCAAATTTCCAGTCCTGGCTACTTGCTGGCCAATTTGTATTTGTTTAAGAAAAACCATTGGTTCAACACATATTTCCAGCACCTATTACGTTCCAGGGACTATTTAAGGCACCAGAGCTGTAGCAATAAACAAAAAAAAGCAAAAATAGTTGCTTTCATAGAGCTTACATTTTGGTAAAATCATCACCTCCAGCACAGAAATTATAATAGTAGATGTGTTTT
The DNA here is from genome assembly GCF_000442215.2 of Lipotes vexillifer. Lineage (NCBI taxonomy): Eukaryota > Metazoa > Chordata > Mammalia > Artiodactyla > Lipotidae > Lipotes > Lipotes vexillifer. The sequence goes on along the minus strand of NW_006797481.1, from coordinate 7,455,524 downwards.
CCATACAAAGTTGACAGAGAGTATGTATTTTCTGCCAATACTTGCTAGGAAGAATTTTTATTGACTGACTTCTGAACTGAAAATAAACTCTTCTGATCTTCCCTCGGTGTGTCCCATGGATACCTGAAGTATACAAGTTAATAAACTTCTGTTTGTTTTCATCTTGTTAAAAACAATAAAACAAACTCTTCTAAATAATACTGTTGATGAAAAATTAATCAGAAAGAAATGGAAAATTTTATTCGAGCCAAATTTGAGGATTTTAACCCGAGAAAAGCATCTCAGGAAGCTTTGAGAATTGTTCCAACTGTTAGAAGTCAAGGCATAGTTATATAAATTTTTGAGACAGAGGGCTATATGTTAAATGACGTCCTGTTGACAGTTTACACAATCCAGATCTAAGCACCATCATGGCCCCTTGCAAGATTAAGAAGGAATGAATATCTTTTAAGGAGTTGTCTTATTGATGCTAGGAGAATGTTGCTTTTTATAGTTGAGCAGGTATTTCTGCCGATGGGGAAGTCTGGTCGTTGTATAATGCAGATACACAATGCACAGTAGTGGGGAGAGAGGAGGCCAAAGGGCAGAGAAAATTTTTTATGTCTGAATTATTCTCGTCTTGCCATAAAATATGAATTTTATTTCATAATATGCATACTGGTTACTATTTAATTAAACCCTTATTTTAAAAAATTATGTACTTACCCTAAAGTTAAGTATAACTATGCTATTGGTTAAATACATATATTTTAATAAATCATTAAAAAATTTAAATACACTTAACATGCTGACAATGTCAAAACACTTTCATGAATCTGCTGTGATCTTAGGTCTTGCTGGATTGCGGTTTCTTGGCTTTCCCCTCCCAGCAAACGTAATCTCTTGAATAACTTGGTTTTGTCCTGACAAGTAACAGTCCCACTTGTGTACCCTTGTAAAGGCCTCAAATATTTTTCACTTCATAATTTTGCTGCATTTGCAAAGTAGTTGGAATGGATCAGACATTTCCTAGCAACAACTTTTGGATATAAAAAGTCTGGAATTTAACATTCCAATGATAAAGTACACCATTTGGACAAAGCAAGAAATTAAGAACTTGAAGAGGTTTGCATTTATCAAAAGAACTAAAAAGAGAGTAATGTTGCCAATGCATTTAACAGTGGGGTTCCCAAGGCAGTGTGGTGCTGGTGGACAGCAAAACATCTGGATGTAGTCTGACCTTCACCGCGACTCACTGTGTAACCTTAGATGAATGACAAGTTCTCTGGGTCCCCATCCCTCCCCAATTTAAACCCACATCTGGCCTCCAAATAAAGAGCCTTCCCTCCCAAACAATTTGATGAAGCAGATTGGATCTCTGTGAGTAATCCCGTTTAGTTTTAAATAGAACCAGGTGGAACAATCCATCTTAGTGATAACATTTTGACTGATGTTGACACTAATCTCAGGAATTTAAAACGGCCCATGTCCTTTTCACTACCAAAGGTCACTGAAATGATTTCCTTCCATGTACAAAATGATTTTAATAGAAATTAAAAAATCACATTACCTCCCCTAGATCTATTCTGGGGATCAGAATGATCAGAATTGGAATCTTGGCTAAATCCAAATTGATAATGCTGGGAAATTCACGGGACTATAATCCTCTAGATAAAACAAGGGTGAGAGACTGGGCTGGTGGGTTGTTTTCAAATGGTTTCAAGACCATATCTCCCTAGTTTTGTAACTCATTTCTTCAGCCATGAAAATAAATAATTGCACAATATTTTCAGAACTTAAATCAGGCAATAAGACTAAAAACAAATGAATTTATTCTGCTCCTCTTTCATGTGCCCTTATTTTTTTAAGGCCATATTTATTGGAAATCTTTTAAGTTCAGTGAAATTTTCAGAATCAACTTGTTAAGTAATGGTTTGTATTCCATTACATATTTATTTTTCCGTAAAAATTGCCCTTGAGGCTAACATTGGCAATTCTCCCCCATCAGACTGAGAAAACACTCCTTAACAAAACTGTGAATTTTTTGTGTGTTTAAAAAATGTTTTAAGCTAAGGGAAGGCCTAAAGGCCGAAAGATACCAGGGGAGTTTTTTTTGGTTGGTTTGGTTTTGGGTTTTGCTCTTTTTCCAGAAAGCTCATGCAGTTAAAGAAAAAATGTCACAGCTGTAGTTTCCTAAATGCTAGGAAGTCCAGCCAGTCAAAGTGTCAAGGCCTCACAGGTATAGGTGATGATAGATTCTGACATTCTGTCCTGACAAGATATAAAGCCTCCCAGAAATAATGAGAATCTAAAGGATAAATATGCCATGTTTTCCTTTGGGCTATTTGAGATTAGGATTGACTAGGGTGTGGAAATTCTTCCTGACCTGCAGGCCTATGGAATACCTCCTGGGAATACAGGATAAACATTTATTTATTCTAATAGATGTTCTTTGGATCATCCGTTAAATTCACTTCCAAGAAAATCAAATCCCTTTTCCCATTCATTTGTAATTTGTGAAAATATATAAGATCTGTACATGATGTGGGGTGTGTGTGTGTGTGTGTGTGTGTGTGTGTGTGTGTAAAGCTTATATTAATTTCTCTTTCTGAAATTTTCAGTTTTCCTCATGACTGGACAGAAATTCAATCTCAAATAAATTGTGTTTTCAATCCGCCTGCTTATAATAGTAAGAAAGCCTCTGACTTAGTCTAACACGGACTCACGTGACAAAGGAATGCTTAGCTTACAGGAACATTAATATGAAATGCAAGCCACCTCTTTCTGAATTATACAGTTTTCATAACTCATTTTATTTTTAGTATTCATTTATATCATAGCTTATAATATGAAATGCAGTAAAAAAAATAAAGCTAACTTATTTTAGGCTGGATTCCTATTTAGTCATGAGGAAAATCCTGAAAGTTTGCAGAGAAAATAATTGATTTCAATTTTTTTAATCCATAAAAATTACCTAGAGCTGAAATGAGTTGTACCAGCGATAAGAAATAAATTGGGGTACTGGTCTAGATATGACAAAATCGAATGCATATTTTTCACAGTTATATTAACCTTCCTATTATCTGTACTAGGGAGATTTAATTGATTTAGTGTTTCTCAATCTTGGCTACAATTTAGAATTCTCTAGTGAGCTTTTGAAAATATACCAATGCATGAGCCCCTCCCCAGACCAAATTGAATCAGAATCTCTAGGGGTGAGACTTGGGCATCAGTACTCTTGAAAACATCCCATGTTGTTCTAATAAGCAGCTGAAGTTGAGGATCACTGATTTACAGAGAATCTGACCCTAGAAACATGAATGATCACACGGTCTATTGTCTAGAAGATGCCATTGCAGATCCACTACCAGCAGGTAACAGTAGAGGGAAATAAAAAACCAGGCCAGATGCCAGCCCTGGTTAAGAAGCCTGGCCAATGTGTTACCAAACCCAGGTCCGGCTACTCGCCACTCGAAAGCCAGTTCTTGAAAGACAAATGTTGGTAGGAAAGGAAAGTTGCTTTATTTAGGAGGCCGGCAACTCAGGGGGTGGGGATAGGGCGGACGCTTGTCCAAAGGCCGACTCCCCCCTCCCCCGACAATCAGGGGGCAAGAGCTTTTATAGACAGAAGGAGGGGGCTACATGCAGAAACAATACAGTCAGCTCTGACAGTCATCTTGAAATTGGTCATTGGTGGTCTGACCAGTGTCATCTCGATTGTTTCGGGCATAGTTAATCTTCAGTTCCGGGGTCAGTTTGTTTCCATTTCTTTGAGGCCAATTCTCAGAATTGTGGCAGCTTGTGTCATGGTTACAGTCTTGTCATCATGTAGTTCACTTCTTCCACCTGGCGGGGGTTTCAGTATCTACAAGGCAGCTCGCAGGATACGGCTCAGAATATTGTCTATAGCCCTTAAGGAGGACCTAAAGGTCCTTGACTATGCTTAATGACTAAACTATTATTATTTGGTGTCCTTTGACTGTTTTCCTCTGTTTCTGCACTTTCTCACTTGTCTGATTAAACTTATTCTTTGGCTAAAGTTTTTCCACAGACAAAAGGCGGGCTGAGGACATGGCGGGGCAAGGACCATATAGGGTCCTACACTGCTTCAAATGTACATTGGACACCAAAAGGAATCTTTACAGACTGGAGGACTTGTTTAAAATTATTCTCAAGGTTGTGTTTCTTGACTTTTTCTGAAACTTATCTTTGGGTCTGATATTTGGGAAGTTCAACACATTAAACCAAGGCAAGATATATGAAAGCCTGGAAAACGGAATGGGAAGGAAAAGAAATCACAGATTAAAAGATGTTTCTTTCTCAAGGACTTCTTTGCTTCCAAAAAATGCAAAGTTATTGAGAGAAATATCTGTATCTATCTATGTCTTATGTTCTAAACATTCAAGACTTTGGAAAGAACCATGGAATTTAAAATTAAAGGTGAAGGAATCTTGACGCCACGGCAGTGTAATCTTGAGCAAATTAATCTCTATGACCCCCCGTTTCCTCATTTGAAAAATATGGCTTAGATGGAAAAACAATTGAAATGCAAACCATGTACAAAATTTTCAAATGTGCAACTGCTAATTATTTTCTTTAAAGTTGGCTTTTGGGTATATTGGAATTTCAAGGTCAATCCCTCAGCTACCATTTTTTGAGTGTCTCCCATGTACAGAGCCCTATACTAGGGGCTTTGATCTATTGAAGGCCCTGACTTGTTACCAAGAAGGCTTAAGAACACTCATCACAAAAGTAGCCATTGTTCTAAATACTTGTACACATGCCTTGACTTTTTCTTAGTCTCAAACTAGCTAATAAGGAGTTAATAGTTCAATTAAAGTTACCTAAATGAGACTAAAATAGGACATTCTCTTCTCAGCAACTGGAAAGAG
>NW_006797481.1:7432628-7450640 GCF_000442215.2 Lipotes vexillifer | reverse complement strand
AACTGGAAAGAGTGCTGGCTTCTGGAGAATAGCCGAGTTTTAAAATGTTTATATCCCCATGTCCTCCTGCCCCAAAAGGCTTAAAGATTCTGGTTGGAATTAAATTTACAATATGGTGACTAGACATTTCATTTTTACTGAGATGAGTCTAATCCCCTTAGAGTATTGCATTTCATCTATGTAAATATCTACAATTCGCAGATGCCTGTCCCTACTCCAATAAATTGCAAAAGACTGTTGATGATATTTGGCCTCCCAAGAGCTCACAGATTTTTTTACAAACTGTATCCAGTATTATTTTCAAGCTCTGCAATCAGAATTGTGAGTCTCGGCAGTCAGCTGCTTGGGCATTTCATAACACATAGCCTTGGACTGAAAACTTGACTCTTGTTTGAAAGCCTTAACCCCTCAACTGCACTGTAGTTACTGAAGGGCAGGTACCAGGACTTCCGTTTCCTGTCTGTCCTTACAGTGTCCTATATGCCTCATTCACAGCAGAGAGTCAAAGATTCTCCATAATACAGAAAGTACTGGAATTGGATGGAGTATGGGAGGCCATTTGATCTAACAGTCTCATCTTCAGAGTAAGGTTGAAAGACTCCAGAAAGTCAAAAGACATGCCCATGGTAACTCAGCAGCAAAATGAGAACTTGAACCCAGCACTCCTAACCCCCAGATTCATTGGATGAATTGGTAAGAAGCATTAAACATCTCATAGAAGATCTGATGGTTTGAAAGTCTGCCAGGAACAGAAAAGGAATAAAAAGTGAGTGTGGTGTCATTCTATTTCCCCAGCTCCCTACAGGTTCCCTAAGATGGAATGACACTAGGTTACCAGTCTGAGTAGAACAAACGAAAGCAGAAACAGTGACATTTGGAGGGATATAAGGATGTGGAACAAAAGTGGGAGGGGTCTTCTATTCCAACCTACCTCCAGGAACCTTCCCAGCTTGTGCAGACCTGGTTCTTGAAAGAGAACAAACTGATAACCTAAGCTCTAAGTAAAGGACTTTTAGGACATCTGCGTATATTGGTCTGGATTTGGATAAGTGAGATGAGTGAGACAGGGATTTGTAAATAATAAAACACTAGACAAGCAAAAAGGAGATTATTGTCTATCATTTATTTTAATCCAAAAAAGGCATGGCTTTCATTTGTACTTTCAAAATTTGGAGTCAGAAGAAAACAGTACCAAGAACGGTACAAAATTCAATCTCATGCTCAACATCACTAATCATTAGAGAAATGCAAATCAAAACTACAATGAGGTATCACCTCACACAGGTCAGAATGGCCATCATCAAAAAATCTACAAACAATAAATGCGGGAGAGGGTGTGGAGAAAAGGGAACCCTCTTGCACTGTTGGTGGGAATGTAAATTGATACAGCCACTACGGAGAACAGTATGGAGGTTCCTTAAACAACTAAAAATAGAACTACCATATGACCCAGCAAGCCCACTACTGGGCATATACCCTGAGAAAACCATAATTCAAAAAGAGTCATGTACCACAATATTCACTGCAGCTCTATTTACAATAGCCAGGACATGGAAGCAACCTAAGAATATATATATATAAATATGATATATATATATATATATATATATATATATATATATATATATACATATATATATATATAATGGAATATTACTCAGCCATAAAAAGAAACAAAATCGAGTTATTTGTAGTGAGGTGGATGGACCTAGAGTCTGTCATACAGAGTGAAGTAAGTCAGAAAGAGAAAAACAAATACCATTTGCTAACACACATATATATGGAATCTAAAAACAAAAATGGTTCTGAAGAACCTAGGGTCAGGACAGGAATAAGGACACAGACGTAAAGAATGGACTTGAGGACACGGGGAGTGGGAAGGGTAAGCTGGGACGAAGTGAGAGAGTGGCATGGACATATATACACTACCAAATGGAAAATAGATAGCTAGTGGGAAGCAGCCGCATAGCACAGGGAGATCAGCTCGGTGCTTTGTGACCACCTAGAGGGGTGGGACAGGGAGGGTGGGAGGGAGACGCAAGAGGGAGGAGATATGGGGATATATATATATGTAGAGCTGATTCACTTTGTTATAAAGCAGAAACTAACACACCATTGTAAAGCAATTATACTCCAATAAAGATGTTTAAAAATACAAAAAACAACAACAAAAACAAAACAACAACAAAATTCAATCTTAGCTTTTAGAATGGCCATATTTGTTCCCTTCATCACAGGAAAGCCCCAACTTACTACAAGTGAAGTTCTCTATTTTCTCATTCTAAGGTACATAGAAAGAATATATCTTTTATTGGATTCAAATCCACACATGCTAAATATTTCAAAGGCTGACAAAACACAAGAACAGAAGGACAGCTTTTTGAGTAATCCTCCTGTAATGTAATGATTTCAGGCATTCCAGCACTTGAAGTTTACAAAGTTAAATGTCAGTTTCAGCTCTGTTACTTGATTCATGACAAGAAATCAATGACACACAGTTACAATTCAGCCAATAAAAAGCTACTATACTTAGAAATCCCAGTTTTTTCCAGTGGACTTATTGTTTATTAACAGCCCCTCCCAACTTCCCCTTTTCCTCTATAAAAGTTTCCTCTCTTTTGTTTTACTAGACTTGCATGTGGTTCACCATAATTGCATGTCCTGAACTGCAATTCTTTGCTGCTCCCGAATAAACTTGTGTTGCTGATAAAATAACTGACTGTTTTATTGTTTGAGGTTAATAATAGTCAGTAGGTAAGCAGTATTTGTCAAAACCTATAAGGATTGTATAAAAATGAAAAACTCCCTAATTTAGCAACATAAACCTTTATAAATACATAAAAAACAGAACTGTTTTCTGTCCAATTCATCGTTCCACAAAATGTTCATTTAATCCACTCAGTGGATTACTGACCTACAAAAAACTTTAATTATTGATTGTTTTCTTCTTGGAATGTTCCATTCTTCAATCCCATTGTTTATTTTAAATGATCCTATTTTTGATAGAGTTAATTTGGTTTAAGTTTAAGTACATATAAGAATTTCTTTCTTCTACTCCTATCCATGAAAAAAAAAAAGTTTAAGAGGTGGGTCATTACAGAATACAAAATGGAAAGCATAGGGGCTTTTTTGGTTGTTGTTTGTTTGCTTGTGTCTTGAGTTATTCTCAGATACCAGGTTTTCAGGTGTACCTGATGTTTTATCTGACACCATGAGGTGTGTTGTCTTTCTACCCTTCTGTGGGTCATTTCTGATTATCTTCTGGAAGCCCCTGCACATTGAGTCCCCAGGAGAGAAAACCCAGAAACATGGGCTTGCATTTTGGGGATAAGCCAGCTACCTGGCCAGGCATTAGATCTCAATGTTTTTCCACCTCAAATTTATAGTACTATTCAAAGTCAGCTGCATTTCCTGGACCCACAACATGCAAACTGTGGGTAATGAGCTGCTGTGTCCACCACGAGGCAGGGAAGAATGCCTCCATCATGGAGAGGAGGCAGCCTGTGCTAGAAATTCACTGCAGTAAAGTCTGCTGAGAGATTCCTAACAAAGCCACTTCCTCATTCAAGTTTTGCTTTCAGGTGTGTCATCTTTTCCCTTGTATACAGTACTTATATTCTTAAGCCACCGGTAGATGAGCTTCCTAATTTACTTCCTTTTTGTGACTTATGATGCTGGTATCTTTCATGATATCTGACTGTGTATCATAGCAATGAAGCAACTGTTTTCTCTTTCAATATTTGTACACACTTATTTCTTTAATGTTTCAGGATGCTTAGAACTAAGCAACACCCACATTTCTTGGCTAATGATGCAAGCGCTACAATACTGTTAAATTTTATCCTTTACAGGGAGAAAAACAGAGCTCTGAGGCCTATGGATTAAAGCAGTGATTCATGAATTTTGGGGGGCATTAAGAATAATCTGCATCCTTCCTCCTTAAATACAAAAGCAAAAAAACCCCTGCAGACTGTAAATCCCCAGATTCCCCCTCCACCCATTGGAGATACTGATTGAGGTCCAGGAATTTGTCTTTTTTTTTTTTTTTTTAACTAGGGCCCCAGGTAATTCTGAGAAATGCCCACAGATCATACTCTGAGAAACCCTGGAATGAAGGAGAGCTGTTTTAGCTATACTCACCCCTTTATTAAGCTGTCATCCGAGCGATCTCTAAGCTCAGAAGGAAACCCATGAGGAGTTAGAAAGTCCTTCTGTGAGTGAACGGAACAGTCCACAGTGGGAGGTTTCTGGATACCTCGGAAGAGATAAAGGCAAATGCTTTGTTTCAAAAAATGGTCTCATTTCATCATCTGGTCGCCGTCTTCTTCGTCTTCCTGCTCTCCCCCTCCCCCCTCGTCCCGCTTTTCCTCCTCCCCCTCCTGTTCTAGGCACTGTATTCTTTTCTCCTTTCACTATCCAACCTCCTTTTCCACCAGCTGTTGCAAAGTCTGTCAGGTGACTATTTTTAAGAAGACGGAGTAGGTAGAAAGTATCATCTGCTAGCAGAACTTACAGGTGAGACTCAGAACTTCTGAAGAGCTGAGAGGCTGCTCTCTGCAGTCTTGGCATAATTACCTTTCTTATTTTTAGGACGAATCTGATAGGTGTGTATAAAGTGGTGGCGAAATTCAGTAGCGCCCCGTTGCTCAGATCCTAGCAGGGGAGCATTCCTCCCCCATCCCTCTCCATACAAACACTCCCATTACCAGGAGCAGGCAAACATAGAACACAGATTCAGCATATCCCACCAGATTCAAAGCCATCACACAGGCGCTAAGACTCTGCCACAACGAAAACCTCCAGGAGCTGATTACCAAGGTTGGTCACCGGGGTGACTCAGCCTAAGAAGGAGCAGAGCTTTTGAAGTAGCCGTTGGGGAATGCAAGGGTAGCAAGGCTAATTTAAGAGGTTGCTAACACAGACAAAGCTATTTACAAGCAAGGACTTTCATTCTTTTGTCGGTGAAGCAAACCAGCTGCCCTGTTAGTCTTGACACTGTAATCTTACCAGTAAAATGGCAGCTGGTTAACAACATCCTCTCTCACCAAGCCAAGAAATGGTGAAAAAATTGTCTCCAGGGACCCCTTTAAGGATAAACAGAGGGTAATGCTTATTATCTTTTGATCCTTCAGCTGTTAGGAAGATAGGTGTTGCCAAAATGGGTGAACAATTTACCAGTGGAGATTGAATCTGGTGTGTTTGTATCCATCTTACTTGTGGTTGAAAAGCTGGCTCTGGAGACTAATTGAGAGAAAAAGAGAAAGAGAGAGAGAAAGAATGGAACTTTAAAAAGCCACTCTTTTTTCCAAAAGCAGAATAGCTCTGTCCTCTTGTGCTCCCACTAGGGGCCAGGCCTCTATCTTGCCTTGCCTTATAGGGAATTAAGCTATTTTCCATCTGAGAATCTGGCTATCTTAAGCCTATGGAGGGAATCCTGAGTATATGGAAGGGAATGGGATGCAAAATTCCCTCCTATGAGTAGGAAATGAATGAGCAGTTCTTTTTTTTTTTTTTTTTTGCGGTACGCGGGCCTCTCACTGCTGTGGCCTCTCCCGTTGCCGAGCACAGACTCCGGACGCGCAAGCTCAGCGGCCAGGGCTCACGGGCCCAGCCGCTCCGCGGCACGTGGGATCCTCCCGGACCGGGGCACGAACCTGTGTCCCCTGCATCGGCAGGCGGACTCTCAACCACTGCACCACCAGGGAAGCCCAAATGAGCAGTTTTTACTCAGGGTCACTCAACTTCTATTCTCCCCAAAGCCACCCCAAACCTTCAAATATATCCTTCTTGTTGATGCCTCCTGGATCATCAATTTATTCTAAGTTCAGGGGAAGAGCAGATACCGCAGTATATTATTAACCAACAAAATCACCAAAGAGGTTCCATAGATCTGCCAGAACCTGTTAATGTACTGCATCACTAGGCTGAATCCGGACACTGCAGTTCTAAACTATGTCATTATTTGGCAACTGATGCAATATATAGGTCTTACCAACTGCTTGTATAACACCTTGTTTATCAAAATGAATAATCTGCATTTGTGGATTTGTTCTGCTCCTGTGTGCTATCCCCTGAGAATGCACAAGAATGAATGTGCTCTGCTTACTCATTCTTTCATTCACTTACTGACGGGCAGGTCTATTGCTATTGGCTCCTGGTCCTATTTTAGAGTTAATACAACCATTTTAGTTAATACACTATAAGGGATCAATTCTTCCATTACTTTACCTTCAAGGCTGCAAATCTAAACTGAAGGAAGTTCTGCCATTTATATATTTATATATATATGTATAGATATGTATACATATAAAAATATACATATACATATATATTTAAATTAAATAATAAAATAAATCGATTTAAAACATTTTCTCATCTAACATATTTTAATATTATAGAATATATATTTTGTGATAAGTAGCTTGACCAAAACCATCGTGTCCAAGTCCTGGAAAAGCATGAAACGCTCTGAACAAAATAGCAACTGAGCTAACAGACTCATAGAATTATACAGCCATGACCTAGAGATCTATCAGCTCTCTCATTCTAGTGGAGGAGACAGACCTCATTTCAGTAATTCAGGGAAGTGAATTCATCTGCCCAAGGTCAGAAATTCGTGGCAGAATCAGGCCTAAATTATAGTCTCTGGACACCAAGCCAAAAGTTTTCATTACGACACCTCCCGTGTCAGCAATATCTCTTCTCAGAGAGTCATAAATTAATTACAAGTTGTATGATGATGATACCAATGGCCTTTCTGCAGAGCTAACACCTGACTCCTTTGAGCATCATGTAATGACGTTAGTGTTCCCAGCTCATCTGGCTAATTTCACCATGTTTAATTGGAGCTAGAAAATTTTCCCTCTTCCTTTGGTTGGTGGCTATTCCAACCAAAAAGTTTTCATCATCAAAGAGCCATGGGGAGTGAGGGTGCTTTACCCATTCATGTTCATCTCTAAAAGGTACTCAAGACCTGCCATCCATCACTTTATCTGCTCCTGTTTGGGCTGCTGTGGTAGGGACCACCATTGCTGTCATGGCTTTATCTACAGGGTTTTCCAAGTGTGACGTCTAATCTCATTTCATACTCTCCCCACAAACTCCTGTCTGTATCAGTGACTGTCTGAGGTTTCTCATTCATTCACAAAATTATTGAATAGCTTCTCAGGCCTGTATTTGCTATTGAAATTTACAGCACATATGTGGTGCCTGCCACCGAGAAGGTGCTGAGTAGTACTGGAGTAAATGTTTTGATGACAAAACAGGTGGCATACAATTAGAGACATTTCGTTTGAATACAGTACAAGCTACCGCAAAATAATCATGCCTTTAATATTCTTATGTAATTTGCCAAATCACTTATTGCTTACAAGAGTTATTATAAAGAGAAAATCATGAAATACGAGAAAGAGAGATTTCGTGTTAAGTAGAAGCAAGAAGCATGCCTGGTTAATTACAAAGGAAAAGTAATCATATTATGGAGGTGTGCTAAAAGAGATATAATGGCTTGAGGGAAAAAAGAAAAAGGTGGGGGAATGCTGTATTCAGGAAATATTCATGTGGGAATTCCCTGATGGTCCAGTGGTTAGGACTCCTCACTTTCACCGCAAGGGGCACAGGTTCGATCCCTGGTCGGAGAACTAAGATCCCATATGCCGCCTGGTGAGGCCAAAAAAAAGAGAAAAATATTCATGTGCTGAGAATATCCTTAGTCAAGAAACTTTGGAAAAATACACAATCCAATTGTCAATCAATAATCAAAAATATGACAGCAGCATAATTTGTACAGTTACAAAATCTATTATCTTTTTCTGGATCTTGAGTGTATATGTGTGTGTGTGTGTGTGTGTGTGTGTGTGTGTGTGCGCGTGTGTGTGTATCGTTATTCTAGGAAAGGTGAAAAAGACACATAGGAACCGTGGATGTAATCATAGAGCAGGAAGAGCCAAGCGTTTGGAGGACTGGTTTTGTAGGGCCACATTCTGACCAGCACAAACAAAGTGCTGTCAGCTCACTGATAGTGCACTGATTACAAATGTGACCAAGTGGAAAAACCTTCCTGCTGCCAAATAGTCACTGGAAACTTGATAAGAAAGCGACAATGTAGTAGTGGTTACAAGTTCAGAGAAGCATTAAAATTAAAAGGGGAAAACCCTAAAAAGGAGGAAAAGGTGGTAGCTCACTCCGTCAGTCTCCTTAATACAATAAAATGGTCCCCAGTCCCTATTTCCTCATATATTCTAAGCTCCCTAAGTGATCATCACTCATGACCTCTTTGTTCTAAATACTACGGGCGTTTTTCAGAACTGATCTTAATGTTCTATTGGCAGCATTCCCTAATGCTGGTGACTCTCAAACCTATTTCTAGCCAAGATCTTCTAGCACTGGAGATCCAAATGTTCCCCAACTGCCTTTGTGTCAACAGGCACCAGGAATCTGTAAGCCAACAAGTTCAAGCTACTCACTGGTCTCCCTCTCTCCACGCTGCCCCTCATGTCACTGCTCAGCAAACAGCCCATCAGTCACCCAGGTAACCTAGTCAGACTTCTGAGCTCACCCTTGATTCTTTCCTCTTCTTTAGATCACAAATATTCACTGTGTCCACATGTACCAGCAACTGTTCTAGGCTGGCCCCGGGATGGAGTAGTAAAAACGGTCCTTGACCTCACAGAGCTTATAGTTGTGAACATGCCTCACTTTCACCAATCCTGCTAACACTGTCCTGTTGTTCTTGAGGCAGCCCTCCTCTCTCTAACCCAGCCACTGCTTTCCCACTTTAGGAATCCATCATTTCTTGCCTTGATTACATCAACTGCTTCCTAAATCGTTTCTCTGATTCTAGGCTTGGCTTTCCAAACCATTTCCACAATTCAGGGAGAGAAAACTGCCTGAAACCAATCTTATCACGCCATCCCTGCTTAACACATTCCAGTGGCTCCTTACCGCTCTTAGATTAGGGTAAAACTCCTCAAGAAATGGCTCATTAAGTGGCCTGTAGGACACCTAGGAAGGAAGATAACATGGTGTCTCTTCAAAGCTAAAGTCTTTAAATATTCATTCAACATTGTTAATCAGGAAAAAGCTGATTCTATTAATAAAACCTGAATATCCATTTATATCTAAAGTTAGGAATTTTCCATATGCATTGACTATAACCTAGCATCTTTTTTATGCATCTATGCTTCATATATATACAAAAATGGATCCTGCTCTACATATTGACGTGTTATGTAACCTACTCTTTGTGTGTGTGTGTGTGTGTGTGTGTGTGTGTGTGTGTGTGTGTGTGTGTGGTATGCGGGCCTCTCACTGTTGTGGCCTCTCCCGTTGTGGAGCACAGGCTCCGGACGTGCAGGCTCAGCGGCCATGGCTCACGGGCCCAGCCGCTCCGCGGCACGTGGGATCCTCCCGGACCGCGGCATGAACCCGTGTCCTCTGCATCGGCAGGTGGACTCTCAACCACTGTGCCACCAGGGAAGCCCAATAACCTACTCTTTTTATTTTCATATTTCCATGTCATTAAACATTTTTCTACCACTGTGATGACCACACAGTGTTTTATTGATTTGTTTATTTTTAAATTTGATCTTTCCCAAAGTGATAAATGAACGTTAAAAAAAATCAAATAGTATTAAAGGGTTTATAATAAAAAAACAATAGCACCCTGTGCCAACGGTCTCCCCTCCAGCCCTGGTCCCCAGAAGCGGCCATTTAAGAATATTTTAGCTGTTGTTTTTACTAATTGATCTCTATATTTCCAAATAATATGGGCATGCCACTTTGTATTGATTGATCTATTTTATCTATTGACTTGCAGTGTGATGGAGTCAATAATTCAACTAATACCTTTTACTAACTACTATGTGCCAGACACTGTTCCAGGCAATGAGCAAAACAGACAAGATTATTACATTGTGAAACTTAATTCTAGGAGAAAGCCAATTAAAAAGCAAATAACTAAATATGACAATTTAATATACTACTATGTGCTATAAAGAAAGTAAAACAGAGTAAGAGTGACTTCAGGTAAGGTGGTCAAGAAATGTTCCTCTGCAATGACATTTGAGTTGAGCCTGTATTGTGAAGATCTAGAACAAGAATGGCATTAATTAGGATATGGGTTGGTTGCATGTAACAGACCCTATAACAATGGCCTAAACAAGTGATTTTGTTTTCTTTTTCTTTTTTTTCCCTTATGTAATAGCCTGAAGGTAGGCCAGCCAGGGGTCCAGGCTCCTTCTATGTTCTTGTTCCTCATCTGTAAGGTCCAAGATATCTTCACTACATTCATGTTTCACAGAACAAGATGGAAGAAAGAGAAGGGTGCATCTCTTCTTTATAAGGGCACAACTTCCCATCTCTTACGCTCACATACTTTTGGCCAGAACTTAGTCACATAGTCACAGCTAGCTGCAAGAGAAACTTGAAATGTGTTTTCTATTCTGGACAGCCATGTGCTGAGCTAAAATTCTATTCCTGTGGGAGAAGAGAATGGGTAACAAGGACCAACTTATTCTCTGACAAAAGAACATTTTACACACAGGAAAGATCAAGGGCAAAGGGTCTGAGGAGAGCAAGACCTTGACTTGTTTAAAGAAGAGAAAGAAGGCCAGTGTCACCAAATGACGGTTCAAGAGGGGAGGGTGGGAGGCTATGGGTTCAGGGAAGCAGACAGGGACCAGACCATGTGGGAATTTTAAACCATGATAAGGAATTTCACTTTTACTCTAATTGCATTCGGAACCCATGGGAGACTTTTCAGCAGGGAATGATTTAACCATTCTCTCTCATGTCTTCCCCTTTTCCATTCCTTATTAGCATTACATCACTGACTTTGATTAAATCATTATCACTGTTAACATCACTGTTAATATTGCTCATTGCAGAACCAAGTAGTTTAACTGAAGTTCATTTCTTGTGTAGCTTTTGGTTTGCCTCATGTTAATAGTATCATTTGTTTTCCACTTACATAATTATACACATATGCACACAAATACACAGCTTCAATTCATTCCAGAGTCTCTATCATACCATCTGTGATCTAGTCTACCCAGTTGACCTTTATCTGTCTTCCAGAAATTTCTTGTTTAATCTCTCAACCACTGATGGAATTATTCTTGTGAATCTATTTCTTTTTAATACCTTTACTACCATGTTAATGAATTTTGGGAAGGAGAGGAGAAAAATAAGCATGGTCTATCCACCAATTTAAGTGAAATTCCATTAATATTAATTCCATTAATACTTTAGCTTAAGAATTCTCTCCTTTTACAATAACTTTTAACAAATATACATTGAAAAGAAGACTCCCCTTTTGATATTTTGTGAGACGTGGAAGATTCAAAAGGCTTCCAGAATGTCTGTCAAGTTGTTGCTTTGAATGTGTCTGAATGCCAGGAGGGGATGCTCAGGCCACACTCATCTTTCAACTCCCAACTTGGACGCTATCTCTGCCCACACCATCCTATTTCCCCTATAATGTATTCAATATTATGACTCCCCATTTACTTTGTATATTCCACAAGCCCTGTAAACACAGGTATCTCTGTATTTTTGGTTGTTTTCGAACTGTTTATTGCCTGAACTCCTTTTGTGGACACTTAAATGTTTCTTGGTTGTATGGATGCTACCCACCTAGTCCTTCAGTGGAACCTTTCTCGCAAGCATCTTTGATTTTTTTAGATACAACAGCCACTCTGAGCTTTTATCTTTTATGAGTATCCCAATTGTACTCATGTTTAAAATTCACTTTAAATGCTACCTGGTCCCCCTAAGGAATCAAGCCCCTTCCTCTGCCCAGCAGAATGTCTTACAGATAATTAGCACCCAGTAAATGTTTCCTGAATTAATAAACTAAATCATTCAATGAGGATTTAAATGAACTTTTCCATGCTATGTATTAAAAATTTTTCAAGCTTCTACCATTAAATATTGAGCAGCTGGAAAGGCCAGCATTGTTAATGTTAAGCACGATTCCTAGCCTAGACACAGACGTGTAGCAAAAAGATATCTGACATTTTCCTTAATTGTTTATTTGGCACAGCAAGGGTAATGTAACCAAACCCATCTGTTTCCTCTTGTCCAGGGATTTCAAATGGTGACAAAAAGAACTTTATGCTGACCTTCTCACGACTCCTGACTTAACTCACCTGTTCTTTGTCAGAAACTTGTTAAAAATTTTAATACATATGAATAAATTATTAGAACACAACCTGGGGTAAGTAAAGACTTCTTATATAAACGTCAACAGCTTAGAAACAAAAAGATAAGTTTCCTGGCTGATTATTCTCATGACGTGAATAGCTGAACTGTTTAAAGCACTGTGCTTTATTATGTACTTAAAAGAACCTGGATGTTAACCAGGAATTATATAATTAGAGGATTTAAGACTAAACAGGACCCAAATAAGTTCTTTATTTCATTATCGAGGCTTCACAAAAGATCTTAAATAGCATGCTGCAATTTTATTTTTATTTATTTGTTTATTTATTTAGCGGTACGCGGGACTCTCACTGTTGTGGCCTCTCCCGTTGCGGAGCACAGGCTCCGGACGCGCAGGCTCAGCGGCCATGGCTCACGGGCCCAGCCGCTCCGCGGCACGTGGGATCCTCCCGGACCGGGGCACGAACCCATGTCCCCTGCATCAGCAGGCGGACTCTCAACGACTGCGCCACCAGGGAAGCCCTTACTTTTATCTTTTTTAATATCCTTATTGGAGCATAACTGCTTTACAATGGCGTGTTAGTTTCTGCTTTATAACAGAGTGAATCAGCTATACATATACATATATCTCCATATCTCCTCCCTCTTGCGTCTCCCTCCTGTCCTCCCTGTCCTACCCCTCTAGGTGGTCACAAAGCACCAAGCTGATCTCCCTGTGCTATGTGGCTGCTTCCCACTAGCTATTTTACGTCCATGCCACTCTCTCACTTCGTCCCAGCTTACCCTCCCCACTCCCCATGTCCTCAAGTCCATTCTCTACGTCTGCATCTTTATTCCTGTCCTGCCCCTAGGTTCTTCAGGACCTTTTTTTTTTTTTTTTTCAGATTCCATATATATGTGTTAGCATACGGTATTTGTTTTTCTCTTTCTGACTTACTTCACTCTGTATGACAGACTCTAGCTCCATCCACCTCACTACAAATAACTCAACTTCGTTTCTTTTTATGGCTGAGGAATATTCCATTGTATGTATGTGCCACATATTGTTTATCCATTTATCTGTTGATGGACACTTAGGTTGCTTCCATGTCCTGGCTATTGTAAATAGAGCAGCAATGAACATTGTGGTACATGTCTCTTTTTGAATTATGGTTTTCTCAGGGTATATGCCGAGTAGTGGGATTGCTGGGTCGTATGGTAATTCTATTTGTAGTTTTTTAAGGAACCTCCACACTGTTCTCCACAGTGGCTGTATCAATTTACGTTCCCTCCAACAGTGCAAGAGGGTTCCCTTTTCTCCACACCGCCTCCAGCATTTATTGTTTGTAGATTTTTTGATGATGGCCATTCTGACTGGTGTGAGGTGATACCTCATTGTAGTTTTGATTTGCATTTCTCTAATGATTAGTGATGTTGAGCATCCTTTCATGTGTTTGTTGGCAATCTGTATATCTTCTTTGGAGAAATGTCTATTTAGGTCTTCTGCCCATTTTTGGATTGGGTTGTTTGTTTTTTTTATATTGAGCTGCATGAGCTGCTTGTAAATTTTGGAGATTAATCCTTTGTCAGTTGCTTCATTTGCAAATATTTTCTCCCATTCTGAGGGTTGTCTTTTGGTCTTGTTTATGGTTTCCTTTGCTGTGCAAAAGCTTTGAAGTTTCATTAGGTCCCATTTGTTTATTTTTGTTTTTATTTCCATTTCTCTAGGAGGTGGGTCAAAAAGGATCTTGCTGTGATTTATGTCATAGAGTGTTCTGCCTATGTTTTCCTCTAAGAGTTTGATAGTGTCTGGCCTTACATTTAGGTCTTTAATCCATTTTGAGTTTATTTTTGTGTATGGTGTTAGGGAGTGTTCTAATTTCATTCTTTTACATGTAGCTGTCCAGTTTTCCCAGCACCACTTATTGAAGAGGCTGTCTTTTCTCCATTGTATATTCTTGCCTCCTTTATCAAAGATAAGGTGACCATATGTGCGTGGGTTTATCTCTGGGCTTTCTATCCTGTTCCTTTGATCTATATTTCTGTTTTGTTTTTTTTTTTTTCTTGCGTTATGCGGGCCTCTCACTGTTGTGGCCTCTCCCATTTGCGGAGCACAGGCTCCGGACGCGCAGGCTCAGCGGCCATGGCTCACGGGCCCAGCCGCTCCGCGGCATGTGGGATCTTCCCGAAACGGGGCACGAACCCGCGTCTCCTGCATCGGCAGGCGGACTCTCAAGCACTGCGCCACCAGGGAAGCCCCCTCATTGTAGTTTTGATTTACATTTCTCTAATGATTAGTGATGTTGAGCATCCTTTCATGTGTTTGTTGGCAGTCTGTACATTTTCTTTGGAGAAATGTCTATTTAGGTCTTCTGCCCATTTTTGGATTGGTTTGTTTTCTTTTTTAATATTGAGCTGCATGAGCTGCTTGTAAATTTTGGAGGTTAATCCTTTGTCAGCTGCTTCATTTGCAAATATTTTCTCCCATTCTGAGGGTTGTCTTTTCATCTTGTTTATGGTTTCCTTTGCTGTGCAAAAGCTTTGAAGTTTCATTAGGTCCCATTTGTTTATTTTTGTTTTTATTTCCATTCCTCTAGGGGGTGGGTCAAAAAGGATCTTGCTGTGATTTATGTCATAGAATGTTCTGCCTATGTTTTCCTCTGAGTCTTACAGTGTCTGGCCTTACATATAGGACTTTAATCCATTTTGAGTTTATTTTTGTGTACGGTGTTAGGGAGTGTTCTAATTTCATTCTTTTACATGTAGCTGTCCAGTTTTCCCAGCACCACTTATTGAAGAGGCTGTCTTCTCCACTGCATATTCTTGCCTCCTTTATAATGGTAAGGTGACCATATATGTATGGTTTTATCTCTGGGCTTTCTATCCTGTTTCATTGATCTATCTTTCTGTTTTTATGCCAGTACCATACTGTCTTGATTACTGTAGCTTTGTAGTATAGTCTGAAGTCCTGGAGCCTGATTCCTCCAGCTCCATTTTTCTTTCTCAAGATTGCTTTGGCTATTCGGTGTCTTTTGTGTTTCCATACAAATTGTGAAATTTTTTGTTCTAGTTCTGTGAAAAATGCCATTGGTAGTTTGATAGCGATTGCACTGAATCTGTAGATTGCTTTGGGTAGTAGAGTCATTTTCACAATGTTGATTCTTCCAATCCAAGAACATGGTATATCTCTCCAACTGTTTGTATCATCTTTAATTTCTTTCATCAGTGTCTTATAGTTTTCTGCATACAGGTCTTTTGTCTCCTTAGGTAGGTTTATTCCTAAGTATTTTATTCTTTTTGTTGCAATGGTAAATGGGAGTGTTTCCTTAATTTCTCTTTCAGATTTTTCATCATTAGTGTATAGGAATGCAAGAGATTTCTGTGCATTAATTTTGTATCCTGCTACTTTACCGAATTCATTGATTAGCTCTAGTAGTTTTCTGGTAGCATCTTTAGGATTCTCTATGTACAGTAGCATGTCATCTGCAAACAGTGACAGCTTTACTTCTTCTTTTCCGATTTGGATTCCTTTTCTTTTTCTTCTCTGATTGCTGTGGCTAAAACTTCCAAAACTATGTTGAATAGTAGTGATGAGAGTGGACAACCTCGTCTTGTTCCTGATCTTAGAGGAAATGGTTTCAGTTTTTCACCATTGAGAATGATGTTGGCTGTGGGTTTGTCATATATGGCCTTTATTACGTTGAGGTAAGTTCCCTCTATGCCTACTTTCTGGAGGGTTTTTATCATAAATGATGTTGAATTTTGTCGAAAGGTTTTTCTGCATCTATTGAGATGATCATATGGTTTTTCTCCTTCAACTTGTTAATATGGTGTATCACATTGATTGATTTGCGTATATTGAAGAATCCTTGCATTCCTGGGATAAACCCCACTTGATCATGGTGTGTGATCCTTTTAATGTGCTGTTGGATTCTGTTTGCTAGTATTTTGTTGAGGATTTTTGCATCTATGTTCATCAGTGATATTGGCCTGTGGTTTTCTTTCTCTGTGACATCTTTGACTGGTTTTCTTATCAGGGTGATGGGGGCCTCTTAGAATGAGTTTGGGAGTGTTCCTCCCTCTGCTATATTTTGGAAGAGTTTGAGAAGGATAGGTGTTAGATCTTCTCTAAATGTTTGACAGAATGCGCTTGTGAAGCCATTTGGTCCTGGGCTTTTATTTGTTGGAAGATTTTTAATCACAGTCTCAATTTCAGTGCTTGTGATTGGTCTGTTTATATTTTCTATTTCTTCCTGGTTCAGTCTCAGAAGGTTGTGCTTTTCTAAGAATTTGTCCATTTCTTCCAGGTTGTCCATTTTATTGGCACATAGTTGCTTGTAGTAATCTCTCATGATACTTTGTATTTCCGCAGTGTCAGTTGTTCGTGCTGCAATTTTAAAATTTAAAAACTGGATAAAGATTTACATTTATATATTCACATCAACACTGTTGACCATTTTTATAAACTGCATTGCTTATTCAAGTCAGCTGTTGTTATCAACCATAATATTTTAAAACTTCCTATCTGAAGTCTTCCTTTCCAACTTATAATTATGAAGATCATTTTGCTTCCTTTCTGCAATCTGAGGCACTAAATCTGTGTTACCTGCATTGCATATAACCACTTCATATCTGCAATGCTCTTATGCATTTAAATTTACCTTATTATTGATAATTCAGATAATTCTCATCGGACCAAAATTACACACCTGTCATTATTAATCATCATCTTCTAGCAAATCAAGGCCACACTCTGTAAAAACTCACTGTTTTACTTAGGCTTAAATAATACATTTTAGAACAATCATTTAATTGAGCTTTTTGTACAGTGCAATCTTTCAAGACAGAGTTAGTGAAAAAAATGCTCAACATCATTAGTCATTAGGGAAATGCAAATAAAAAACACAACCAGATACCACTTCATATCCAACAGGATGGTTGTAATCAAAAATGCAGATAATAACAAGTGTTGGTGAGGATGTGGACAGGTTGGAATCCTCATACATTGCTGGTGAAAATGTAAAATGGTGAAGCACTTTGGAAAACCATTTGGAGTTCCTCAAAAAGTTTAAACAGAGTTGCCATATGACCCAGCAATTCCACTTCTAGGTACATACCCAAGAGAAATGAAAATATATGTTCACACAAAAATTTGTACAAAATGTTAACAGCAGTATTGTTCACAAGAGCCAAAAAGTGGATAACCCACATATCCACCAGCTGATGAATGGACAAAGCGGGTCTTTTCAAACACTGGAATATTATTTAGCCATAAAAAATGAATGCAACACTTACATTGATACATGCTACAGTATGGATGAACCTTGAAAACACTGTCAAAAAAGCCAATAACAAAAGACCATGTACTAGATTCCATTTATATGAAATGTCCAAAATAGGTAAATCTATAGGGACAGGAAGATTTGTTGTTGCCCAGGACAAGGGGGTGGGTGGTAGTCAGTTGGGTTGGGGGGAGGAGAGGAGATGCCTGGGGAGTAACTACTAATGAGCATAGGATTTCTTTGGGGGTGATAAAAATAATCTAAAACTGATTGTGGCAATGGTTGCACAACGCTGTAAGTATACCAAAACCCAGTGAATTGTACACTTTAAATGGGTAAGTGATGTGGTGGTATGTGAATTATAACTCAATAAAGCTATTTAAAAAAAAAAAAAGAAAACCAAAACATAACAAAACAGAGTTTAGCACTCTTCCCATGGATAAAAGACACTAATAAAAAAAACTGACTGATTTAGCAAAACAAGGGTATTTGGCCTTTATTCCCCTTCCAGACACTGTTGCTTTTAGTTCACTTACAATTTTATCTGCTTATCCCACGTGATACCTACTCAGAGCTCAGAGCCTCAGCA
>NW_006797481.1:7420540-7432614 GCF_000442215.2 Lipotes vexillifer | reverse complement strand
CAGGAAGTCCACAACAGTTCTTTCAAACAAACTTAAAAAAAAAAACAGTTTAATAACATTATCTAATAGTGTATTAAAGCATTGCTTTGAGCATTGCTTTATGATCTTAAGTTCCTTACTTTCGATTTTGAAACAGCAGAAGGGCTTATACAGGTAATGTAATTTGACTTGACGAAATTTCCTCTTTCACTGAAAAAAAGTCTATCATATTTAGGACAAACAAATAGTGTTCTTAGGTGTTTTAAATCCCTATGTAATCTACAATAGCTTTATAGGGATTTAAACCACAAAATGTAGTCCCAAACGGAACAGCAGCACTTATATAAACCAAGTTTGATTTAAATTAAATGAACTTCTTAAAGACCAGTTCAATTGATCACTCATGAATTGTTTACATGCGGTTTTCTTAACTAGTTTCACGTGTATCCTATTTCATCAACTAGCTCATACAACTCCAACCTACCCCAAACTTTCCTTTCTCAAGATCTAAAACCACACTAATTTATCTCTTAACTATCTTACATATATTAGCTTTTTTTTCCAGCCCCCTATGGAAATGCTAAGCTCCTCAAAGGCAAGGATTTTGTGTTAAATGTCAGCACCTCAGATATTCCATAATTATCGTGTTTCTCAAGGTGCAAGGCTTAGCCCAGTTCTCCTGTCAAGCTGTGTATATTCATATATGTATAAGTGTGTATATATCAATATCTATCTCACTTTTACTTCATTTCCAACACATAGGTATATGTTGACTGCCCCCCAAATCTTCAAAAACTCTCAATATTCTTCAGAATAACCTCTAAACTCCTTAGTAGGGTTATCAGAGTTGTGTGCCATCTTCCTCCACCTATTCCTTCTAGCCTGAGCTCCACACGCCAACACACGAATTGCTCAAAGCTCCTCTTGCACAACTTACACTGTCACAGCTCCAGGACTTGGCTGTCTCTTAGATTTCTCTCCAGTCTATGAAAGGTCTGTTAACTCTTAGATTTCCCTCCAGCCTATGAAAGGTCCGTTAACTCTTAGATTTCTCTCCAGCCTATGAAAGGTCTGTTAATGTTTTAAGGACTGTGTAAAGAGGCATCTTCTCTATGGACTCTTCCTTATCAGAATTAATTTCTCCCTTTGAAGTGTTTGGTATTATACCACTTGTCACGGTGCCTAGGGACATGTCTTTCTCTCCTAATACTACTTTTCTGACATTTGAGACTATTTTATTTATGTGTGAATCCCTGAACAAAGAACATGTTTATACCCCCTTCACCTTATACAGAATAATCACTTAATAAATCCTTGTTAGATTGAATTATTCTTAATTTCCACACAACACCAAGAACAGTGTGGGGCCCACAGCAGTTACTCAACAGAAAGAATAAGTTCTAAGAGAGAGGATTCAAATACTCAGTGACTGATTTTAGTGACAATTAAACTAAAGTGATAGATCTTGACAAAAAATAAAACTTTATTCTCTAAATTGTTCCTACACTGAAGTCATGGACATTTTAATATACCCAAACAATCAACTGAGAAGTTTCAATATATTTTTATTTTTAGTGGTTCTTCTGGAATCACACTATTTTCACGTGAGGAAAACATGTAAAAGAATTTTGGAAGTCAGATTCTTAGAACATAGATGGATTTTTCACTGTTTATTTAAGATTCATTCAAGCATTTACCATCTGTTAGAACTGTCTCTGAACCAGACCACATACTGAAAAAGGTACTGGATCATAAGATGAGTAAGATATGAGCCCTGCCCTGAAAGTGTTTACAATACCCCAGCGGAAGGATCTCAAAGGAATCTTGGTTTTGGTGCTGGTATAAGTAGCTCTATATTGATGAATCTGGAAATTCTTGAAAATGTACTCTCCTAAATTCAAATTACAATATTTATGTTTCAATGTATATTAAAAACAAAGCTATAACGATATTCTATTTAGAAAACCACTTTGGATTCACCAAAATAGCAAAAAAACATAATTAGGTGCTACGAATCAGGACCTGGAACTAGGTTGAGGCAAGAGAGATTTCCTAGAGCAGCGTTTAAGGAGACACTCACTCTCAGGGTCATGCAAGTGCAGGGTCAGCCTTAAAAAGGATTTTGCCTCTTTAAATTTTACATTCTAGGCATCTCTCCTGCCTCACCCTAGTTCTGGCCTGGCTATGATTGTTTAAGAAAAGAATAATTTTGTGTTATACTTGGTGTTGTATAATTGGTCCACTCCATAAAAGTGTTTTATAAAATATTTCTGGCTTAGCAAAAGTAGAACAGTGCAATCATGGGGGATTGAGTTCCTAAGCAAAGAGAGTATGCCTACTTTCTGGAGAAGGGGTAGATACTAAGGGAAAGTTGAAATATAATTAGCATACAAAATGATTACCAAGTTAAAAGCTTCCAACTATTCAGATTAGAAGGAATTTTCATACCTAAACCATTCTATTATCTACAACCATGAGCTTATGATTTTGCTGATTTCAGATAACTTCTTATTTGGAATTTTTCTAAGATCAGAACCAAACGAACTGAATGAACAGCAATAAAACAACCAGAAAAGTTACAAGGCAATATCAATAGTCTTTCAAGACAGATAATTTTGGGTATTAGTACTTGGAGTTCCCTAGTCTAGTATAGACGGTTATTCAGGACCAAATAAGGAAATTCTAAATGCATTTGGTTCACAAGAATATAACTCAATAACTGAAGAAAGCAATAATTTAGTTTTTCTGAAAACCAGTTTCATATTTAGGTACATTAATAAATACGGGGTAAATGATAAATAACTTAGAAATAAAAGGCATTGACATCAAGTGGAAAAGGTTTTCCTACTAATTCAAAGTCATGAGAACTTGAAAACATCCTGTCAAATGTTGGTGCATCTGGTAATTCAATGTTTAGATAAGAGTGTAAAGGAGCTTTCTGAAAAGTTCTGAATACATGTAATGTATAGTAAAGCATTTTCCTCTTTGTTGGCTTAATTCTATTTCTTCTTCTCTACACATGGTAAGGATGTTCAAGAGCTGCCATCCATTTATTTTGGGTTGATGGTAGATTTTTTTCTTCTTTTGTTTTGCTTTAAAATTGAACATTTTTACCTACCAAAGTGTTAGGTTATTGGAACTAAGAATTTCACATACAGTTCTCAACAGAGCCTTGAAAAGTTCGGTTGTTGCGACTTATTTGTAAAATAAATCCCACATTTGGGATGGGCCCTAAATGAGATTTTGCATATTCTGCAATAATAACAGCAAAACAAATCATTCCAAGCTGCCATAATGGTGCTAATTGTGTAGAAAGAAGTTTTTGTGTTCGAAAATAAGATGGCTGAGGCTGCTTTTAAATAACATGCCTGGATTTCCAAAGCAAAACATTCAGAATCACGAAAAATCTTTTTACCAATGAAAAATCACAATTCTAGGAAAAAACTATTACTCAAAAAGAAAAAAAAAGACCTTAAATGACTTGGCCATCTCCTCTATGTTAAAAATACCTATATTTGTAGACTACATGCAATTTTTCTAGTTATAACTCTTAATTAATGATTTATAAAAAGTTTAAAACACCAAGCCCAAAGAAGTCAAAATATTTTAAATATGTAATTGAAATCAACTCAGAACATAGTTACACTGGATTTATTACTACTGGGCCCAAATGCTTTTCCTTCCCTAAACATGATTCCCTACTAACACCACCATAACAAAGTAAAATCCAAGTTTATGAAAATAAAGTTCATGGAGAGTACTATTCTTCTGGTGACCGAAATCATCACAGAAAATAATTTTCCATTAATACATTAAGGAATCCCTAAATTAATTTCATTAGAGGCAATGGAAGAATACACATATATACACATGCATACTTTCATTATGCTAGCCATTTACTTATTTAAACCCCATAAAAACATTTTTAACATGTATTGCCCCAAATTTTCATTTTGGATCAGTTAATCTCTGCTGGAGAGATCAAGACTCATAAATAAATTATATAATCTCATTTTTAAAAAAAAATTGCGGGCTTCCCTGGTGGCGCAGTGGTTGAGAGTCCGCCTGCCGATGCAGGGGACGCAGGTTCGTGCCCCCGTCCGGGAAGATCCCACATGCCGCAGAGCGGCTGGGCCCATGAGCCACGGCCGCTGAGCCTGCGTCCAGAGCGCTCCGCGAAGGGAGAGGCCACAACAGTGAACCGCAAAAACAAAAACAAACAAACAAACAAAGAATTGCAATCTAAACTTTTACTTATCTGATGTCTTGAGTAAACAATTCAGATAAACATTATTCATGCAAACTTTTCTCCATCGTTTACTGGGTAGTTGTCTAGTCTCTTTGAGTCATCTTTTTCAGAGTCAAATTTTGACTTACTGTCACTGAAATTTTATAAGATTGCATAAATGTCAGTTATAAATCCTAAAAACCAAACGACACTATGGCAAATTTAAGATCAATTTTTTATTTAAGTATACATATAATAGAAAAGCTTTATCTCATAAAAATATGCCCCATATTAAATAATTTTAAAGATACGTAATTACTTACATATAATGCTTTCAATCTAGTTTATTATCATGAATCCTTTGGTCCCCAAACCTGCCTATGTTTACGCTCCTACTGTTGGATGCGGAATACAACAGCCCCACAGGAAGGGGCAAGAAACAAGGGTACTAGGCAGACCAGTCTCAATTATCATTGATGATGCTGAGAGGCCCTGCACTGTGAACATGTTATTCAAACATAAACGAGAAAATAAGCTGTATGAGTGAGCTTCATGAGGTTTTTCACATAAAGTGAAATATCATATCACTGAAGATTTAACTACTAACAAGCTAGGCCTAAGTTACTTAACTACTTCTGAGTCCTCTGAGGTAACATCAATATCCAGCTTCCAACTTCCATTCTTCAAAATACTTCTCCATTGTGCGCCTGGATCTCAAGGTGCCAACATTCACGGTAGGTATGATTTTCTGCGGCTTCAGCCATTGAACAAAACGTTTCATCTCTAGGTAGCTGCTGTGTTCACTATAAGGAATCCCTGCAACACGTAAGACAGTGCCTACTAAAAATCAAACTAATAAAGAAAACTGCACAAGCCCAAAATAAAATAAAAGAGAAAAGGAAAGCAATCCAGAGGATTTTTGCCAAAAATTCCTTGGTGCTTTTTTTCTGATAACAAAATTTGCTAGTATCTTTTACAAATAATAAACATTAAAATGATACAAAAACTTTTGAACATTAAAAAATTCTATTACTTTGCTATGTAGACACTTAATAATAGGCATTTCTATAGATTCTTATTTATAAGTAGGCTTTTCTTTTTAAACAATTCTTCCCTTTAAGCACTTTGCCCAGCTATTGATTTCAGGAAAATTCTGGAAGAAATATCAGTAAAATTTAAAGAGTAACAAGCAGAAGACTCTTGATTTCCACAGCAAGTAAGCAGATTCCATCCCCAAGCTTTGTACGCATAAAAAGGAAAAAAAAATTAAGTACTAAAAATCTCTTCATCTTCTTTACTGAAGATCAAATACCTCAGAGAAAGAGGGAGAAAGGTCCTGTTTTGAGTAAACTAGGATCCAAAAATGTTTCCATCAGCCATTATTGTAATAAGCCAATCTCTGAGGACAATGGTAAACATCCTCCAAAGATGAAAAAAATTAAAGTCAAGTCTGTATCTCTTGCTGTCATCACATCTAATCCACTGTCTTCCTGTTCTTGGTGTCGCAGTGTCGTTTAAACTTCCAGGACACAATGGCACTACCCACCCCTCCTTTCAAGTAGTTCTACAATCTCCCCTACATGTCACTGATCACACATATAGACTGATCTGTATTAGTCAATGTCTATTTACTACAGTCATACTCCTTTATATGCATTTACAACATACTAAAGATACAGGTGTAGGGCATGAGGAATGATTTGAACCTGTTAAATTATTAAAGATTCTTTGGTGCCTCTTTTCCCTTGGATCTTAGTTTTACTGCTTTTAAAAAAAATGTAAGGTAATTACAAACATTAAGAGTAAAAAAACTGAATAATTATACCATATATTGAAATGTTTCCTTTGGTCTGGGGAATAATATCCGCCATACTAGTTAACTTGTTAGAATGCGTCCATCCTGTAGGTCGAAAAGCCAAAATCTGATCATATTTCCCACCACACTTCTTCAAATGATTCTGTAAACCCTGTTAAATAAAAACAGGATATTTATTTAATGGTCAGTGAAGATGGGTTATATGGAATAAAACAGAATGATTAAAATGTTACATTGGCACAGTCAAGGAGTTTTCACTTGGTGAACATTAACTTGGAAAACCTAGTGCTGTGCTCCCCCCAAAAATAAAATCACCGAAAAAAAATCTTTTCCCCTTTAGTTACCTAATTAAACAAGTTTAAGTACAGTCTGAGAAAAATAAGATGAGGCAACTTTAAAGATAAGTAATCGTGTGTTTTAAAATTACAATTCAGATAGCTACCAAAAACAAACAAAACAAACACCTCTCCAAATCCTACAATTATTAGGATATTAGAGATACTAGCATCTAATACTATCCTTATGAGAGATACTGATATTAACACTGGTAAACATCAATCCAAACATATTCTCATACATATACACCAGAAGAGGTCTGACAGATGGATAAAATATGGAAATAACTTTATAATGGCATTATACTCAACTCAGACATACATTTTAAGATGCATAGTATCTAGTGTTCGCTTTTCAAGTGTTTACTCCTTTCACCCTTTATGCATGAACTAGAATAATTTCAAAACTTTTCAGTGCTATGATCAGAAGTAATATGCTAATAAATCTTGAGGTCATCATTAGTGAGGACATTAGGTAAGATTCTCAGAAAATCAATGACAAAGGTTCAACCTTTGAAAGATAAGAGAAATACAGATAAAGATAACAATGACAAGAGGGATATAAAAAAACTCTAATACTTTTTGGGCTAAAGATTCAACCCAGATTGTCAAAGGCTTAGTGTAAATTTATAATAAAATTTTAATTTTATTTAAAATAATAAAAAACCTAAAGTGTATATAGTGTCATCTTGGATTTCTAGAAGTCTTCTTTTTCTTCTTTAACCATACATACTCTACTGAATTTTTAAAAGATGCTGGTAGGAAGTTCTGAAGAAATGATAAAGACAAATTCACTCATCCATCTATTCATTTGTTCAATAAATATCTGTTCCAGTATTAACACCAGGTGCTGATGTCAGAGTGGAGAGACACAGCCTTCACCTTTTGGAAGTTTACAGCCTAAGGGGGAAGACATCAATAAACACCACCTTCTGAGTCTTTTTTTTTTTTTCTTTAATGGAAACCATCTGCCCTTTCCTAACTTTTTAAAACTCTCATCATCTATTATACCATCAGCACCTAGGAACTTACAGATTGATCTCTTCAGAAAGGACTCATTTTTTAGTATAAATTTCTAGAAATGGAAATAGTTGAGGATTTACCCTCTTTTCCATTATTATCCAAGTGGATGAAGAGTGCCAATTTCTCTGAATCTCAGCAGAGGAATATTACCTTTTTAAAAAGTACACCAATTTGGGGCTTCCCTGGTGGCGCAGTGGTTGAGAGTCTGCCTGCCGATGCAGGGGACACGGGTTCGTGCCCCGGTCCGAGAAGATCCCACATGCCACGGAGCAGCTGGGCCCGTGAGCCATGGCCGCTGAGCCTGTGCGTCCGGAGCCTGTGCTCCACAACGGGAGAGGCCACAACAGTGAGAGGCCCGCGTACCGCAAAAAAAAAAAAAAAGTACACCAATTTGGTAGAAGACAAACACATCATTTTTCTTTAATTTTTCTTTTTGATTACTATTTAAAGGTTGAACAGTTTACATTTTCACAAAAAAGTCATTAGCTCTGATACAATAAAACTATTTTTGGCGGGTAAAAAAAATTGGCTTTAAGTACTAACTAAAATATAGTCTTATGGTAACTGTCAGCTTCTGCTCCATCTGTGTTCTGAAGATATGAAATTGTAAAAAATGTCATCAATATCTGGTCACTTTCATGGAGGAAGGGGAAGGGCTACTGAACAATACCAACAACCTATGACAAATAATGGAAATAATACAGGCAATGATTTCAGATATTCCTTTTTTTGTTTTTTGTCTTCAAGGCAGGTAACTGCCAGTTTTTTTGGACGTTTTTTAAGCATACAGTTCAGTGGTTGTTGGTATAGCCACAAAGTTGTATGACCATCACCACTATCTAATTCTAGAACATTTCATCACCCCTCCATAAAACACTGTACTCATTGGCAGTCACTCCCCATTCCCTCTCCCTCAAGCCCTGGAAACCACTAATCTACTTACTTCTTCAGATTTACCTATTCTGGATATTTCATATAAATGGAATCACACAATATGTGGCCTTTTGTGTCTGGCTTCTTTCACTTGGCATGTTCTCAATGCTCATTCATATAGTAGCATGTAGCAGTAATTCATTCCTTTTTACAGCTGAAGAATATTTCTATTTTATGTATATACAACATTTTGTTTATCCATCCATCATTTGATGGACATCTGAGTTGTTTCCAGTCTTTTGCTATTATGAATAATGCTGCTGTGAACATTTGTGTAGAAGTGGACATATGTTTTCAATTCTCCTAGGCATATACCTAGGACTGGAATCGCTGGTCATATAGTCACTCCATGTTTAACTTTGAAAGAAATTAACAAACTGCTTTCTAAAGCAGCTGCACCACTTAAAAATCTCATTAGCAACGCATGAGGGTTCCAGTTTCTCCATATCCTCACCAACAATTGGCACTATCTTTCTTAGTACAGCTATCCTTGTGAGTGTAAAGTGGTGTCTCACTGTGATGGCTAACAGTGTTGATCCTCTTTCTTTGTGCTTCTTGGCCATTTGTACACCTTCTCATTCATTCCTTAGCCCTCTGCTGTCACTGGCTTTCTCCAACATCACTTCACTGAAACAGTTCTTGTGCAGGTCATTTTTTCCTTATATGACCTCTCCACAGCATATGGCACTTTTAAACACTATTCTTGAAAAGGTCTAGTCCCTTCATTTCCATAATATTCTGACTTCCCCACCCCTTTTGCCCCCCTAAATGGATAATTTGTCCAAATGAAACTAAGTTAGCAGGAAATAAGACTGTATTGCATGAAGTAATCTTTATAAAAATTATAAAAATATGCTATACCCTCCACAGGATATCAGTGTTCATTTTATAATTAACCAACATCCTCATTAGCCTCCATTAAACTGGATGCCTCTCAAATTTAACATATGTTTGCAAAGCTAGCTTAAACACCAATGGACAACACTATGACCTGATAATCCTAGACATTTTTATGAATTATATACTCATGAAAATAGGCCATAAAATTTTTACCATAATCTCATGAAAAGAGTAGTTACACCAGTGAGAATTTCCTTACTCAAGGGATAGAACTAAAATACTAATTTTCTTTACACAGTGTAAGTGTTATTATTTATAAGGCAGATACAGTAATCAACACCTAAGCTATTTCAAAAAGCTCCATAAAAGTTATTTCATAAACATTATAGCAAAATTTAAAACATATTTTTTGGTGTACATTATGTTCTGAGTTACTTTTTTTTTTTTTTAAGAAGATGTTGGGGGTAGGAGTTAATTAATTAATTAATTAATTTTTGCTGTGTTGGGTCTTCGTTTCTGTGTGAGGGCTTTCTCTAGCTGCGGCAAGTGGGGGCCACTCTTCATCGCAGTGCGTGGGCCTCTCACTATCTCAGCCTTTCTTGTTGCGGAGCACAGGCTCCAGACGCGCAGGCTCAGTAGTTGTGGCTCACGGGCCTAGTTGCTCCGCGGCATGTGGGATCCTCCCAGACCAGGGCTCAAACCTGTGTCCCCTGCATTAGCAGGCAGATTCTCAACCACTGTGCCACCACAGAAGCCCTGAATTACTTTTAATACATAGGTTTGATGTATTCCATTGCAAGGTGTCAAAATGTTAGTAAATGGAATAAATCTTAGTATCTGAATAAATCTGACAAATGAGCCCCCATAAATCACAGGGAAGTCATGTCATTTGTATCTTAATTTATATCTCAGAACTAGCACTAGAACTTTCTCTTTCACTTCTACTGTTTCATTTAATCCTCAAAAGTATATTTTCAACGTATATCAGTGTTATAGTGGCTTAATATTATACAGAATAGACCTGAAGAAAAGTAAGAACTCCCTAGAATTCTCCAATCATTTCCTTACTCATCCAGGAAGAATGGAGAACAATCTCAGAATGTTTGAACGACCAGAGTGCTGCACACTTTTCTATTTTTGTTTCTTTCTTTATGACAGTTCTCTAGTTCTTAAACTCCCGGTGGGCATATAAATTACTCTATACAGCTGCACACACACACAAACTTAAAACATTTAAAATTCCACTTAAAAGATTTTCTAGGGCAAAGTTCACTTTGACTCCACTGTAACTGAATTCCTCTAAGTTAAATGCAAGTAAAATGGGATTCTAGTTTACAATCATCAGACTGCCTTTTCTAGTTCATCCTAAAAAGACATATCTCTTGAATGCTTACCTTAAAGTTAATTTGCATCATTGGGAGAAGGTGAACCAGTGAATTGCACATGTCTGTAGTGATGAGGGAATTAATTTCTGGTATGTTGAAGCATTGTAATGTGTTATATTTTTCTTTGGACATGCCCACTTTTGAACCTAAAACATCAGCAATGGCTACAGGCAAAGGAAAAGTTTAAAAATAGGAAAATTACAGCTTATGAAAAAAAATAAAATTACAACTTAACTTTAAAATAAGAATTTACCAAATTAAAAGAAACTCAAGACATTCACACTTTTGCCACAATATCTCAAAAAGGCTGAACAGGTTTGTCAGTTAACTATGTGGAATAAATGGTGAGAAAGCCAAGAATTTATTTTTAAAGACCTAGTATTTAAAAGTTGCATAAGATGTATGGAAAGAGTTAGAGGGAGGGAAAAAACAAAATGTGGAGGAGTTAAAACCTTAGCTTTGTCATTTCACATCTTAATGTTTGACATTATGGGACCACAGTTCAGAAGAAATGGAAGTACTCTGCAAAATAGTACAATACTATGTAGACAAACTACAGTTACGTACCCAAAAATCATTTAGGAACAAAAACTAAAACTGGTCTCTAAAATAATTAATTGATGGTTATCATCAAAGGATGCAGTAAAAGACCTATGCACTAGTCATCTTTCAAAGTCTACTAAAATACTGATGTAGCATGGACTTTTGCTCTATAAACATTTTGTAGATATAAAGGCTACCGTAAACATACTTATCAAATGTTTCCATTAAGTTAAGGCTTTCAAAATTTAAATGAATCAAACTCTATCAAATTTTTCTTTCAACCTCAAAGGTAATATTGAACTGTTTCAGGAAATAAATATCAACTGAAAGAACAGAGCTGGAAAGGGCTTTATGCAAAAAGAATCTGATCTTTATAATACAGTAAATTAGCTACAGCTACCACCCACCTAGGAAGACTTTCTCTTTTCCAATAGAATAAGTGCCACAGACAACAAGAGCACGTGGGTTTAGAGTTACAGTCTCAAAGGCAGTGTTGATGGCAAACTGGATAACCTCTTGCTGAGATGGAAAACAGTATTCTGGGCTGCAATATCTGTAATATGGAAATACGGTACTTATTAAAAGAACAAGAAGAAAGTCATAGCATTAAGTTGGATGCTATTTTAGAAAACAAGCTTTAGCAAAATTACATACAACAGCAGTATAGTACATTAACACCACCGCAGTTATCTCACCAGTGCCTGTGGTTAAAACATTTGTCACCAGCTATTGATTATTTATGATGGAACTATACATTTCAATATACCTTTTAAATTATATTTCTTTTATAACCCTCAAATAAAGAAACTGCATTCTTTTTCCTTCAAGAATATTTCTAGGTAGCTATTTTAGCTATGAATTCTAAGCCTTAATATCTTTTTTTTAACCCCAATCCCTATCAAAGGAAATACGATTTGTAGGCATTATCTTTTTGGACTAAAGAATTCTGATTTATTAAAAAAAAAAAAATATATATATATATATATATTTCA
>NW_006797481.1:7399186-7420418 GCF_000442215.2 Lipotes vexillifer | reverse complement strand
CCCCTGCATCGGCAGGCGGACTCTCAACCACTGCGCCACCAGGGAAGCCCAAAATATATATATATTTTAAGATAATGAAACTGAACATGAATTTGATAAAGTAGCATTAAATCAAACAGTTAATATTCATCTGGTTGTTATTTTCTTTTAGAAGATATAGAAATAGATATAGTATTATGGGACTACAGCAGATCCAGTTGGGTCTACTTCAATACAGTAACACCCAATGAAAAATTAACACTAAGACTATTAGTTATATATATTTGAGATGAAAATTAAGCACTTTTTCACTAAAAATCTCATAAAGTACACATATCAAAGAGATATTTTTCCAAATTTCAAAATTGTTTTTGATGTGCAGCCATAATTCTTATTATTAAGAAAAGACTTAGTCCTTTCTCCTATAAATACTCACAAAGAAATCCTGAATTGTATGTAGAATAGAATTAAGTAACAAAGTTTAAAAAAAAATTATTTTCTTAGTTCACCTAGTATTTAGGTGAATGGAAGAATTAACTACAGTGTTAGAAAACTGGTTGTGGAAAGACCATCTCTTACTAAGATATGCCACCCAAACTCACTTCTTCTTGAAACAGGTTGAAATGGTTAACATAATTTCTGACCAATTGATGAGGTATTTCAATATATAAAAGAAGATAATAGCTTATACCATTAAGTAGCACTTAGGAATTCAAGGTTGCCACTTATAGATTACCTTTTGGAGAAAGGAACAAAGTAAGTTTGACTATTCAGACAGAATCTCATTCTCTGTTTTTTCCTTCACAATCATGCTTAATAGTTACACAGACACTTTGAAAGGATAACTTTAAAGGGTGTTTTCCTAAACTTTGCTCCCAAATTTTTCATCCTTGTTTCAGTAACAAGGTTTTTACATAAACCATATTTTCAAAAGGATATTACAAAAAGTTGAGCTGGAGTCAGTTAAGCCATGCAATCCAAAATTTGTTCTTAAGTATATATTTTTTCAAACAGCATCCACCTGATAAATACTTAAAATGATAACTGACAGTAAGCCATCATTTTGATTACCTAAGCAAAAGTTCAAATTATTCATAAGATGCAGGGCAAATGCTGTTGGTGGAAAAAAGAAGTAACACAAACAAAGTTTCTCTTACGTTGTATCTAAGTAAAGCGTGTGGACTCTCTGGCCTGCAAGAAGAGAACGTTCCATGGTGGGATCTGCTCTGAAGTCTCCGGTGTGTAGTGTGACATAACCATTAGGAAGATAAAAAAGGATCATGACAGCACCTGGACAGCTGAACACAAACATTTCAAAGGAATATTCTTAACACAGGCAAAGCATCTAAAGAAAGAGTGTTCATTTCAATATCAACAAGCTAATATACTTTATTAGCTGACCACAATGACATAGCATTGTACTACGAAGGTATGTAGCATTTTAACTTAAGGAAATTTATGTCTCACACACACACAAAATGGTGTGCAGGAAAGGGTTAATTCAGCAGACCAGTGTTGTGCAAACTCCACAGGTCCCCAAGAAAGGCCTGTCCTTAGGAATAGTCATTGGCTGGCCCTTGGGAGATAAGTTTAGAGTCCTTGAAATATTCTGCCTGCTAAGAGTGTTTTGTATGCCTGACACATTGGGCCATGTGTTACTAGTTTGATAAGATAGTTTATGTTAACAGTGTGATCTGTGGTGAATATCTGTCTTTGCTCTAGGGGACTGGCATCTGAGTAGCCCAGGTCAATCAGCATGGGTGCTGCATGTGTACACGATTGACTCTCAATAAAAACCCTGGATACCAAGGCTCAGCTGAGCTTCCCTGGTTGGCCACACCTCCTATGTGTTGTTACACACTGTTGCTGGGAGAATTAAGCACATCTGTGCCACTCTACTAGAAGAGGACACCTTGAAACTTGCACCTGGTTTCTCCTGGATTTGCCTCCATTTGCCTTTTTCCCTTTGCTGATTTTAATCTGTATCCATTCACTGTGATAAGCTGTAACCACAAATAAAACAGCTTTTCTGTGTCCTGTGAGTCCATCTGGTGAACCACTGACCTCAAGGTGGTCTCAGGGACCCCTGACACAATGGGGTTTGGAAATTACTGCCAAAACACAGAGAATTTTCATTTTAAATTCTAGGAAGACACAGGAAATAATTACAATTGTAATTTAAAAATTCCCCTTATCTCCCTGACCCCCAAATTCAGGCCCTGATGACTTCACTAGAGATTTTCCACTAAACTCTTAGGGAAGAAATAATTACTACATGACACCTTTTAGAAAATAGAGGAAGGAATATTTCATGAGACCAGTATTACTCTGAGATCAAAATAAGACAAAAGTTTAGTTAAAAAAAACCCTATAGACCAATATACTTTTTAAAACAGACACAAAATTCCTTAACAAAATATTAGCATATCAAATCCAGCTATATATTTTGAAAAAGGGTAATACATGAAGACCAAGTGGGGTTTATCTCAGTAATGCAAGGCTGGTTTAAGTCCACCTTTGTCAATTACCACATTAACATTATAGAGGACAAAAGTTGTATTATCACCTCAACAGATGCCAAAGAAACATTTGACAAAGTTCAACACCCATTCATGATTACAAACTCCCAGCAGAACAGGAATAGAAGGGATTTTCCTCAACCTGATAAAAGGCATCTATGAAAAACCTATTGCTATCGTACTTAACGGAGAAAGACTGAAAGTGTTCCCCTTAAGATTGAGAACATGGCAATATGTCTGCTCACATCACTCCTATTCAACACTGTATTGAAGGCATAATCCCATACAATAAATAAGAGAAAAAATACCATTCTAAATGGAAAGAAAGAAGTAAAACGAAAGCATCTTTATTTGTGGATGACATATGTAGAAAACTTTGGAGAATCTACAAAAAACCTACAACAACTACTGAGCAAGCTTAGCGAGGTCTCAGGATACAAGATCAATTAACAAAAATCAGTTGTCCAACAAGAAGTGAATGGAAAAAATAACTGCATTGTGTCCATACAATAGATAGTACTCAGTAAGTAAAAGGAACACGCAACAGCATGAATGAATCTCAAAAACATGAGGAGTGACAGAAGCCAGATACAAAACAGAAGATCCTATATGATTTCATTTAGATGAATCCCTAGTAAAGACAAATCTAATCCATAGTCATAGAAAACACATCAATGGTTTCCTGGGTCAGAGTCGGGGTTGGGGATTGACTGGGAAGGAACACAAGGAAAACTTTTGTGGTGGGGAATATTTTCCATATTTTTATTGTGGTGGGAATTACATGGGTGTTTACTTTTGTCAAAATTCAGCCAAGATTTAAAATGGGTCCATTTTATTTATGTAAATTGTACCTCAATAAAGTTGACCAAATTAAAAAAAAAATCAGAACCTGAGTTATCATAATTGGTGATTAAAAAAATAAACAGCAGCAAAGTTAGCAGACAAAAACTTATAGGCAACCTGAAAAAATAACAAGCCTGGATTTTAGGAAAGCTAGGTTTAGTCTTAATTTTACTTCTCTAGGCATCTATGATCTCTAAGGTACATAAGGCTAACATTCTATGGAAATTATAAAGATGCATAGCTGACTGACAGTTACATTTTGGCAATGTGAATCCTGACAGTACTTTACATTTAAAAAAATGAGGGAAAAAGAAAAACAGTTTCCAAGGAAAAAATCTTCCAAGACTTTAGTATCAAAAACCTAAAGGATTTCTTAAAGGAAAAAAAAAACAACCCTCTAGAATCTGAATGGAGTACCAGCTGTTAATTTGTACCAGCTGTTAATTTATGTAAGTGATATTAAAGAAAATGGCAAAAGGTTATCTCTTAAAGAACAGCAGCAATATGTTAAAAGATTTAAACAAAAGTAACATGGAGTCTCATGTAAAGCATAGTAATTTAAACTGCATTAAAAAATGGGTTAGAGAACACTTAGAGAATCTCTCTACATTTAATCTTTGATCCTGTAATTGGGTACATTTTTTTTCAAAAGGAGAAACACACTTTACTTAAGTGTTTCTTATCTTACTTAAATAAGACATTTATGAAATATCAAGCATAATAGTTCCAATAAAAAGTTCTTAAATAACCACGCAATGTGTTTTCCTTTTGAATATTTAAAAATAGGGTATTACTAAGGTAACTTTAATACTTACTGATTGGCATCTAGCAAAACAACCTTGACACCATTCACTATACATTCAGTGTCTGTTGGCAATGGATGGATATATTGTTCTTGCACGTGAAGTTTGCTCTTCAACAAATTGCCAGTTATCTGCAAAACAGGATGTGCTTATTGCTGATACATTAAAACATTAAATATGTCTTTTATTTCATATCTAGTTTAGAACCCAAACATCTTAATAATCTCCTGGTTCTCCCACTTATACTCATGTAAACCCTCCAGAATGCCAGGAAGAACTTTCTAAAATGACTGTGTCACAACTCTGCTTAAACACTGTCACTGATTCTCCCTCACCTGTAAAACGTCCATTATCCCCATCATGTCATACAAAACCCTTCAGGATCTGGCCCCTACCCATTTCTGTGGATTTATCTCCTGTTATTCCCTATCTTGCCTTTAGTGATTCTGAATTATCTGAAGTTCCTGGAATGGGCATACTTCTTAGGTGTCTGTGCCTTTACACAAACTCTTCTCTACCTGGAAGGCTCTCTCCTCTGTCCTCTACCTTGCTCTGAAATGAGACAGACCTGCGTTCAAATTCTGGCTCTGCCATTACTAGCTCTGTGACTTGGGGCATGCCACTTAACCTCTCCAAGCCTCAGTTGCTTCATTAATAAAAAGAAGATAATTCAAGAATGCTTGAGGATAAAATCAAATTCTAGCCAAAGCCCTTAGTAGTACACATTAAAATGCTCACCTTTTAATAATTATTTCAAGGTATCTCTTTCACCATGAAACTTTTTCTAACTTTAGCCTAGGACACAGTAAAGCCCCGCTTCTCCCTACTTTTAGGCATTCTGTTCACTTTTCTATTACAATACAGATCCCATTGCAGTACTATTTGTGAATGTGTAGCCTGAAAGCTCCTCGAAGTTAGGTATTTTGCCTTGAGTATCTTTTTAGGCATTCAGTAAATATTTACTGAATGAAACTTACATGTTTCAGTACATCATAAGGTATCAATATTTATTGTTTCCACATAATAAAGCATAATTTAAAAAATCTATTGGAACTATTGACAATAACTCATTTAATTTTAGAATCTCAATGTGGAGTCTGTTTTTTCATATATTTTCTAGAAGGATGATAGATCTTACCATCTTAATTACCTTTTTTTTAACCAGACTGGTTAGAAATTCGTTGCATTCTACAAATTCAGGATTTAGAATACTAAAACTTACCTCACTACAATAAACAGGAAACGTGAAGTTTTTAGACAATCCAGCATAATGATCAGAATGAAAATGTGTGAGAAAATAGGCCGTGCAACCTTCAACCAATCCATACTGAAAGGCATCGACTGTAAAGCCAGTTCCTACGATGAAAACACCAACACAGCTGCTTGAGCAATAGCTAACTAAGTAAAAGCAACCCAATTTGCTTATATAGCAAACCCTCTGACACCTTTACATCTCATTTCCAACTTAACTTTACATTTTAATTTAAAAATCTACACCACATAAATTCAGCAAAAAGTGATACTAGAGATGAAAATGAGTCATAAGCTTCCATTAAATATCCCAGTATAGGCTTTTTAATGAATAACTGTACAAAAAAAATTAAAAATACTAAGCTACAAATGAGTTACTTTTTTGTTTTTTTTTTTGTTTTTTTTTTTTGTTTTTCTTGCGTTATGCGGGCCTCTCACTGTCGTGGCCTCTCCCATTTGCGGAGCACAGGCTCCGGACGCGCAGGCCCAGCGGCCATGGCTCACGGGCCCAGCCGCTCCGCGGCATGTGGGATCCTCCCGAAACGGGGCACGAACCCGCGTCTCCTGCATCGGCAGGCGGACTCTCAAGCACTGCGCCACCAGGGAAGCCCACTTTTTTGTTTTGCTGAATGTTTTCACAATACTTACTGGGCACCTAAAATCCTTTACTTCTGCAAAACAGCAAAAGGAGAATGCTAACTTTCTTTTAAAACATGAATTCTCAATGGGGGTGATATTGGTATGCTTCTAAGGGGCAAAACATGGTTGATGACCCAAATAATCTAATGGCCCTCCAAAGGGCCACAGTACAATAACAGATAAACAGGGTATCTGTAGTATTTGAATTTCATTGTAGGAGGTGAGGAGGAGGAAGGGAAACAAACAAACAAACGAAAAGCCTAAAAAGTCTCCCTAGAGGAGCAATAATGAAAAAAAAAAAAGATTGAGCTGTTCACGAGAAAAAACAAGTGCGCTGACTGTGATATGCAGGTAAATAAACATACCTCTACAATTCTACGGAGGCCTATCCACACATGGCCCACTAATTCCGGGCTCACTTAAAATACAGAAAATTAATCAAAATAATTATTAAAAACAGAACTGGTTGGGCTTCCCTGGTGGCACAGTGGTTGAAAATCTGCCTGCTAATGCAGGGGACACGGGTTTGAGCCCTGGTCTGGGAAGATCCCACATGCCGCGGAGCAACTAGGCCCATGAGCCGCAACTACTGAGCCTGCGCGTCTGGAGCCTGTGCTCCGCAACAAGAGAGGCCGCAATAGTGAGAGGCCCCCGCACTGCGATGAAGAGTGGCTTGCCACAACTAGAGAAAGCCCTCGCAGAGAAATGAAGACCCAACACAGCAAAAATAAATAAATTAATTAATTGAAAAAAAAAAACAGAACTGGTACTATGATGTACATAAATGCTTTTCTTTACATAAATATTTTGAACAAATTATACTAAATAGATTTAGAATATCAAAAAAGCATATTAAAAATTTTTTCTGAAACCAAGTATATTTGGGCAGTTTTATATTCTTTTCAGAAGAAGGGTACCTGTTTTCTTCAATAATAAAATTCATTTTATGACACATTTTTCTACTAACTCATCTATGAAGACATGAGAAATTATAAGAACATGAAAAGACTGAGAAACTAAGTTATGATATGGTTTAAAAATGTTTAGCATTTATTATGACCTGTATAACCTGTGACATTTTCCTTCTTTGAAGCTATTTAGTACTTGCATTTTTCTTAAGTGCTTAGAGACTGTTATTATGGTTACTTACAGAGAGCCTTTCCTACTTCTGTATTAAGCTGATCTATATGAATCTTTGTCAGATCTGTAATATCTATCTAAATAGTATAGTACCTTATATATAGAATATGTTTAAAAAAAGTTTGCTGAATTGAATGGAGTAAAAAAGATGAAATAGGAAAAAAAGTGTTACAGGTCAATGAGGTATAAAAAGTAAACACACAAAAAAATTGTTTCACACACACATAACATGGGCAATGAACACGTAATTCAAAAAAGTTGCATCTTCGTAGATACAGTAAGCCCTGATATTTCAACTTACCAGGTATTTTCTTATAGAATGGACATGTCCTTTTCCTTAATTCTCCTGCATTCGATGACTCTGGGATTTTCGTGTTCCCTCTCTGCAGCCTGCCATGAGCTGATTTTATGAAGACTCTGTCTTTACTTAACTTGACTGTTCCAGGTTCTGTCTTGTTACGGTGACCTGAACTCTTCTGATGTACTCCTTCCTGCAATGAATCTGACTTTTTAAGTCTCTTTCTTTGATGCTGTGACCTCTTACGAGAAAGTTCCACAGAGGGCTGACTCTCACTTAAATTATTTGCCTCTAATTCTAAATCACTTAAAGATTTTTCTGTTTTCCTCTTGCACTGCCGGGACCTCTTTTCATTAGGACTTACAACTGTATTTAAATTCATCCCTTCTAATGCACTTTCCACCAGCAATGTCTCTTCTTTTCTTTTGGGTGGTAGTCCAAAATACACACCTATATCCATTTGCTTCATTACCTTAGGAGAAGGTTGTGATGCATTACACTTAGGGCCAGATAGCAATATTTTCAAAGACTTAGCAGCAGTAGGTGTACTAGAAAATATCGCTGTATTTAAAGCTCTAACTTTACTGTCTAGCATACCATCTAATGCCTTTCCGCAGAAACATGCTGAGTTCGTATTGTGCTTAGCGTTGAAATTCTTACTTGATAATTCTCTAGTTTTACTTTGGGTTGGTTGGAAAGAATGACACCCTCCTCCCTGGCTTCCAAAAGGTTTTGACATTTTACTCTTAAGTAAGGGAAGAGAAATTTGATTGTAAACAGCTGATTCTTCAATGACCTGTTTTTCTTTATTTGATTGAGATGAGTGAAATTCTGGCTCAGCAGGTTTTGCTTTAGTGGCTTGGTAACTAGGAGAAGTAAACGTCTCTGCTAATGCAGGTGGAAACAATATAAAATCATCATCAGTATATGCTGGATCGTCACGTAAAATAAGACTCTTATTTTGGAAAGTAAGTTGAGACGAATCATTTAGAGTGTTGCATTTATACAATTCTTCATCGTATTTATCCTGAGTTAAGAAGCTATCCACTTCGGGGCAGCTCTCCTCCTGGTCCTTCAGTAAAGGGTCATGGAGTTTTTTAGACAAAGTGGAGCTATTTTCATCTTCTTCTAAGTTGCCATCTTTAGAGCTTTCTGTAAAAAATCGTTCCTGTTGTGAATCATCCAGCTTTTCATCTGTATCGTAAATTTCTTCATCACTTTGAAGTGGGGAATAGGAGATTTCACAGTTGCTAAAGTCATTTTCTGGCAATGTCAAATTTATGTGTTCTGGGCTGTTCTGACTGTCTAATTCTTCAGCAAG
This sequence comes from Lipotes vexillifer, assembly GCF_000442215.2. Lineage (NCBI taxonomy): Eukaryota > Metazoa > Chordata > Mammalia > Artiodactyla > Lipotidae > Lipotes > Lipotes vexillifer. The sequence continues at coordinate 7,411,625 of NW_006797481.1, read as the reverse complement.
AGGCAAACCAAATCCTACCAGTTTGTCTTTATTAACAAGTTCTGTAAATTGTGGGACTTGTTGGGAAGTTTGGATATTTGTGGAAGAGGAAACCTTTTTATCAGTTTCAGTTGGAGACTGAGATTTTCTTAGACATTGTGTCACTAACAAGGCATCAGTTGAAACATTTTGTTTTAAGTTATCTGTTTGTTTCTGATATGGAGACCATCTTTCCTTAAGGCTACAAAGAAAGCCTGAATTAGTCTCACTGAAACTCCCACCTGACTCATGGGATGGATTGCTGAAAGGACTATTACTAGCCCTGCTTTGAGCTAGCAGGAGATGAGTGTATCTCTTGTAATGAGAAGGAATTGTTGAGGAACACTGAAGAGCATCAGGACACTCTGAAAATTTTAATAAAGAAAAAGGTATTACCGGATCAAAGCACAGACTGAGCTTTGACAGTATTAGCACTATAAATTAACATGTAAGTAGAAAGTCATCAGTCCAACTTTGAGGCCTTAGGACAATAGCTATCTTTATATAAACAAAAAATCAGCACACAATAACAGTAATCCAGTATGGTTTTGCAAGGTGCTAGTTATTATTTTTAAATCAATATATTCTTTTTGTGTGTGTGTGTGGTACGCGGGCCTCTCACTGCTGTGGCCTCTCCCGTTGCGGAGCACAGGCTCTGGATGCGCAGGCTCAGCAGCCATGAGCCACGGGCCCAGCCGCTCTGCGGCACGCGGGAATCCTCCCAGACCGGGGCACGAACCCGTGTCCCCTGCATCGGCAGGCGGACTCTCAACCACTGCACCACCAGGGAAGCCCCAATATATTCTTTTAAATTTCTTTTCAAATTCTCTTTCCCCCCCAAAAAAATTTAAGACTAACACCTTTTTTTCCCCACTAAAAACTTTCACAACTATGAGCTCCTCCAAAATGCATGTCATGCTTGCACTAGGTATTTCTTAACCAGGTGCTACAAAATGATCCCATCAGTTTCACTACGTCACTATTGCTCAAGCAATAAAGAGTAGAGAAGGCTGGTATGTCTCGCAGACTAAAAGTTCTACCTCAATTTTTATCTTATCAGGCAACACATATGTATGACAGTTGCAGTACCAAATTAGGTTCCATTATTTAATATTCACACTGCATATGAAATAGTAATAGCAATCTTAATTAGAGCTGTTCATACCCTAAACATTTTAGGTTCTGTCCTAAGATTTGAAATTCAATTTGATAAACTGGTTAATAATAAGGCTTTAATAATCTGGAAACTATTCCCTGTCATACCATTATGACTGAGAAACAGTCTGTAAAGCATCTTGGCATACCCCACCCCTTGTATGTTCATTTTCAAGCCCGTCAAAAAATGATCCACCCCCCCCCACCAAAAAAAAAGATGTCACATTAAACTGGAGACTTCATTGCTTAAAAATTAACTTAAAACCACCTCATAAAAGTATATGTTATAGAATAAAATTCAATTCAAGAAAAATCCACCTGAGATTATCCATTCAAAGGAGTTTAATCAGTGAAAAAACCAAGAGAAAAACTCTTTGAGGTGGCTTCATCTATAAGATATTTCACCCTGAGTGCCCACCATGGGATTCCAATTGCCATTTCTGACTTTCAAGCCACTGAAAAACAAATTACTAGCATTTGATGAGGCTTTCTCTGTTGTATAAGGCTAGTGCCAATTTTTTTAAGTTATTTTGCATCTTCATGCAGTACTTTAAAATGAGAACTAGAAGTTAATAATAAAACGTCTTCTGAATCATAGTTAACAAGAAAGCCATACTATTATTTTTATTTTAATGAATTTTGATTCTTTGAGATTGAAAAATTTATGTATGGTATATATAACTTTTAAATAATCAATTCATCAATAACCATCCATTCTCCATATACTACAAGTAGGATTTTCTACATATTAAACATGATATTTATTATATAGTTTAAATGATAACAGAAACATAGTGTTACTTCAGTTCTCATTTGGCACAATTTTATTTATTAGAATCTTAATAACCAAACACTCCTTCCTAGTTCTTCTTTCTGTCCATTAGCATGATGACCCCAACACAGCCATATTTAGAAGGCTGGCCTACATTCATGATTCTCTAAAAGTCTGTTTCATAAAAGATAACAAAATTGGCAAGTTGTTTAGCTTTTAAGATCCCTCATCTATCAGATGTCAATACCACCTACCTTATGCAGGTGAAAATATCTACCATAATATGTGCTCAATTAACATTTATGAAAAATCACAGATTTTTAGGAACTCTTATGAAATAGTAAAATGCATTTATACTGTTTTCAAGTTTGCAACAGTCTTTACAATTATACTATTGACTGTTATCTTTTTACCCTTTACAAGAAGCGTAACACTGCATTACCTTGTTTCCTTCTACGGTTAAGTCATTTATACTTTGAGTATCTCATCTCATTTTTGGTTTACTGCTTACCTGGCTTGTTTCACTGGACTGATATGTCTGGCCTAATGCAGGTCTTTTTAACTATTTAGAGTCCACTATCTTTTTTGGAATCTTACCTGTTTCGGAGACTGGTATGGAATCCAAACACTCAAAAACATGCCACCGAGGTGTTTGACCTAGCAAGGAGGAAAAAGGCATCTGGCAGTTTGGACAGTACCCATCATAAACTGGTCGTATCTTCGGAGACACGTGTTTGTTTTTTTGAGTCCTACGGTGCTTTCCTGGAGTGGCCTCCCTGTCTTGGCACTGCTGAATACCTTCTCCACAACTAGAGTTCTGACTAGATGCGACAGAAGTCTGACTGTCTGTTTCTCCAAGGCACGTTTCGGGGGACTTAACCTTCTTTTTACCTTCTACAGTTCTTTTTTTATTTCTGTTTCGTTTTGACTGGTATTGTCCATCTGTTGCTTTCTCAACAGATTTTGGAATATTCTCAGAGCAATTATTTGGATGTACTGGTTTGGGTTTTCTTTTGGATTTGTATTCCCAGATGTCTTGTTCCAGAAAAGCATCCTCTAACATGGCAAAATGATTTTGATCATTAAAGAAGCACTAATCTTAAGTAAATTGAGGGTCTATGTCTTGTTACAAATTTTTTAAATGGAATTATTTTGCTCAGGAAAAAAAAGTAACAAAAAACCCACCAACTTGATGGGAATCTAAAGCTCTGATAATGAATATATTGGCAAACTACAAACCTTATACATGAGAACACCTGTTGTTTCACTTATAGCACAATAAAATTAACATCTGAGTTTTCCATTGTGTGTATTTCGTTCAGGTATCTTGGCTTTTTCCAGGACTTGATTCATAAAAAGTAGTATCAGTAATACTTTGAACAATAAACCCCAATGGGAAGTATAGGTTTAACAGTTCAATCTTAGAAGGAGCTTCGTAAAATTGTTATAAAGCTCCTATCAGCTCTCTTTCAACTGGACAATTGTCCAAACTGGGTTCACAAACCCAACCACAGTCCCTGGGCAACTGGCTCAACAGGTGTTCCAAACACTTAATGGCTACTTTAGTTTGCTAGTAACACTAGTCACACCATAATCAAATGTGTGTGATTGGCAAAAAACAGCAACAACAACAACGCGCCCTTATCCGTTACTGGTGGATATTCGACAACTTCAGTTTCCTGGGTCAATCCAGTATCTTCCTCCAGCGGCAATGAACAAACACTGCACAATGAACAAGCAAAATTGAAGTACGTGAAGTTGTGCTTGCACTGAGGCCACCCACACTCCCATCTCCAGACCCCAGAGGTGGTCTGCCTGAAGGCGATCAGCTCTCTCTCCAGCAGCCTCAAAACCAAGCTTCACCTGCCTGATGCCTCCCACCGGCTCGACCGCCTCTTTGGGCATTAAAGGCTGCAAGGCCAGCGGAGTGGGCCCTCACCCCCTCCAGGGAAGGGAGCGAGGGAGCTGCCAGCACAGCTCGCTCCACAAAAGCCACCAGTGCTCTCCACTTCTGAAGACAGAGGCCGGGCCCTCAGGGATCCCCGCGGCCGCCCACCTGCCACCCTCGCGCCTCGGGAGTAGCTCCAGCTGCGTCCGCTCCCATCGTGCCCCCTCCCCCTGCTTGGCTGACAATCTATTCGCACCTGCACTTTCAGCACTGAAGGGTAACAAAATGCTGCGATTGCGTATAAGCCAAGGCCATTGGCTAGTCACTCCCAACTTTAAAAAGCCTACTCCTTTACCTTTCGTGCCGTGGCGGGAACAGCTTCGCGTTCCCAATGCTGTGTCGAATCGGCTGATCCTGGTCTAAACGTGAGACTTTAAAAAGAAAAAAAGTTAGGGCCCTTTTAAATCCTACGGATTTATTTTGTTTTGTTTTCGTTCTAAAACCTGCTAATTTCCAAAGTGAAGGGTGGGGAATTGTTCTCTTGGAGCTTCTAGAACGCTGGCCCCGAAGCCTTTTCCATGTTGAATCTGGCGCTCTGAATGTCCAGGCTCAGCTGCGGCGAGAAGATTTAGAAGGGGCGGGGTAGGTTGGGACGGTAGTTTAATTACGTGCCGGGGAATTGCGTCAATTTGTACTTTAGCATTTGAAAAAAGTACTGTGAGCGTGGAGTAGGGCTGGTGGAGAGTGAGGCGAATGTGCGGTTTTGAAACCAAGGGACCGTAAGTCCCTCTCCCTCCTAACGAGACCGTACCGCGGGCTCTGCGGCCGCCTCTGGACCGTCCGGAGAGAACATGGCGGCGCCCGGAGCCCGGAGCTGCAGCCTCTCGGGCCTGCTCCCGGCTCAGACCTCGCTGGAGTACGCTCTGCTCGACGCCGTCACCCAGGAGGAAAAGGACAGCCTGGTCTACCAGTATCTGCAGAAGGTGGACGGCTGGGAGCAAGACTTGTCAGTGCCCGAGTTTCCGGAAGGTGAGGGGCTGGCTTCGGGGTGGGGACCCCTCCCGGAACCTCCCCTTCCTCGGGGACGGCGCCCTCCCCTGAAGCGGTGGGCGAGGCGTGGTTCTGCGGCCGCGCCGGGCAGAGGCGCTTCGCCCAGCCGAGCCTCTGTCCCCAGGCGGCGGCGGCGGCGGCGGCGGGCCGGGGGTTTGTGGAGAGCGGGCACATGCATCTTTGTCTCTGTTTCCTCCCTATCTGCCCGGGCCGTGTGTTAACTCAATAGACTTTCCCTGACTGTTTCGTGACCCCTGTTGGCAGTGATTCCAGTGTCTGTGCCCATTCAGTCTGGTTGCCCAGCATCGTCATCATCTTTGTGAATCATCCTAGCTTCCATTTATTGATCACTTCTTATGGGCCACACACAGCCCTAAACACAAGGGTATTATCTTATTTAATCCTCTCTGCAAACCATTTGAAGTGCTCTTCTTAGCCCTATTTTATAGTTGGGAAACTGAGGCCCGGGGACAGGGAGGTTAAGTCGTCTGCCGTGGGCCTCACAACTGAGAACGGCTAGAGTTGGATTATACAGACACCCCCCCTCCCCCGCACTGCATCGGCCGGTTTCTTAACTGTGTCACACTCTTCCGTTCAAAGTCGTGAACCTTGTAATTTTAAAAATCTTAATCAATTATGGCCTGTTTCCAGGTTTGAATCCTGGCTCTGTGAATGTTTGGAGCACGAGGGAACTGATATTCCCAGCAGTGCTATTTGTGAAGCTCATCTTGCTATGATAAATGAAACCGAACTTTACCTTCTTTGGTTGGGACTGGCATTGTTTTGACTGGTGCTGTTGGCGTGCCTCCTGGCATGACACTGAAACCACATGTATAGTTAATTGGTTCGATGTGGCAGGGTTCAGTATCTCATGGGAGGTCTATTGGAACCTTGCCTCTGACGACAGCAGCCTCGTGTCTTTCGGAGCCTTTTGCCCTCATCTTCATACGTGCTTATTTTATCTGTTATTAATCCTATACTGGACTTGAATTATTGTGGAATTCTATCAAAAGAATTGGGTGCATTAGTGCTTATCCCATCAAAGAAACTTTAAAAGTTTATATACATGAATGTATTTTTTTTTAAAGTCTGTAAGAAGTTAGTTATATATCGTACCCTGTTGTAAAACGGGCACACCAGCAGCTAGGATTTGGGCCAGTGTTTTTATTTTCTTGTTTGTATCTACGATGAGTGTATTTTATTACTATGAGATTTGATCTTTGTGACTCATACGTAATACAACAAAATATTCAGGCTTCATATTTGACACAAATTTTCTGCTGGACCTGATTATTGAGAACAGAATACTAGATGTGAGTTTTTTCTTGGTTTATCAGTTACTGTAATCAGGAAGTCATAAACATAACTCTCTCAAAAACACTGTGCTTTGTTAATTTCTTCAAAGAAACATGTTTTATGGGAAGCAGTGTAGTATAATGGATGGATTCAGACAGACCTGGAATTAAATCCCAATTATTCCATTTGTCAGTTGCATGATTTTGAGCAAGTTAGTTGACTTTGCCAAGCCTTACTTTTCTCACTTATAAAATGGAGGCAATTATTTACCTTTCAGGTTTATTATGCAGACTATATAGTATATCTAAAGTTCTTACTTCATAGGGGAGCTCAGTAAATGTCATTGTTAGCAGCTTTTAAAGTTATATTCATTGTTATTATTGTTATTATAAAGTGAATTATTAAGTCTGGTAAGCACCTAGCACAATAAGTGACATGTAATTATACTTTCCCTGCCTCCCCAATCTAAGTCACTTGACTATTTACAGAAAATAAATTTGAGACAAATTCATAAATATTTTAAAATTAGGATTTGAAATATATATAATTAGTTTGAAGTTTTATAAGGGTCATTTGATCTGGCATACAATTAAAACTTTATCAAAATGGATATTTAAGACCTCACTGTACCCTAAACCTCACTAGGTTCCAACTAATTGGCAGAAATATTAGTTTGATTTGCAGATTTTTTTTTTTAGAATTTTGTTTTAACTGAGTAACTTCAGTTGCTGTTATTAGTTGTTAGCTGTTATTATTCATTTGTTCTACCCAGCTTTGGCTTTCAGTTTCTATAAAATATTTCCAAATACCTGCTTCAAGTTATAATTAATACTTTTAGTATCTGCATTTATTTACTTATAAGCAACAAACTCATTATCTTTGTTTCCTTAAATTGGTTAAACAGAGATGCTGTACTTTTAATCTACTTTTGTTTAACAAAATGTTTCTTCATAGGGCATAGTTAAAATTGGTCAACTAATTGTAAATTCTAATTTACAAAAGCACAGATTAATGAGATTCTGTTTTTCTTTTCTTTGGAGGGAAGGGAACATGCTCTTCAATATTAATGTTGCTTCCATGAAATCTATAATAATAGCAGTGTGTTTTGCTTAACTTTGCATTTAAAATATTTTGTATTTAAGGTCTCATTCAAATCCAGAGCATTTCAGCTCTTTCTTTTATGAAATTGGCTTAGGTATTTTGTATGTTTATCCTTATATTTTAACACTGTTTTTTGATATTTAGTTTATTCTTAAGGTTGACCTTCATTCTCAGTAGCCCATTTGTACCTAATCCTGTACTTAAGTCCTTTTAATATTTGATATTTCCTCTTATTTTTACCTAAATATGTTCATCTTACTTCCTTTCACACACAGACTAATATACCATTTCTGAAAGAATTTAGTAGCTTTTTCTTACTATATTTGCAGACTGTCTCATAATAGTAGCTTTCCCATCTCCTACCTCCCCACTCCCTTCCTGCCCTGCCAATCCCTTCCTTAGAAATAATAATTGTTCACATTTTAATAGAAAGTTTTAAGTAAATTATCTTTATCATTTCCTTTAATCATTTTTTATTCTGTGTAAATTTCAGGATTAGAATGGCTGAACACAGAAGAATCTATTTCTGTCTACAAGGATCTATGTGGAAAAGTGGTCGTCCTTGATTTCTTCACCTACTGCTGCATAAACTGTATTCACCTGTTGCCTGATCTTCATGCATTAGAGCACACATACTCTGATAGAGGTATCTGCCCTTTAATTGGTTTCTAACAGTCTGTCCTGGCATAGTCACTGGAAGAGTAGCTGACTCATTTTGCTCATAGGAGAATGAAACATTTGGCAAGACTTCAATGATTCTAAAGTAATTTCTAGTCTATGAATTAAGGACTCCATGTACCTTTTCATGAAGAGTTAAGCTTAGTGATAATGGTTTGCCTTCCTAAAGAACCAGCATTTAGTCTATGGTTTTTCTTTAAAGGTAGGACATAGTTTACTTTTTTCATGATCAAGTATTTTAAAAAGGTCATTTTGTATACCTGGACTTACCTAAATTTGTTCTATGAAAAAAAGAAAAAATGAAATGTGTGACTAATTTTATATTCTTCTTGTTGTGATAAAAAGGTTTAAAGTTCTTATTAGGAAATATGAATAAGCTTCCTTTAATTTCAAATGACATAAACTACTACCTGTACTAATATTTTGGGAGGCAAAATATTATAACAGATACTTTTTCTTTGACCCTGCTTTATTTAAAAATTATTTATAAAGGTTAATGTTTTCCAAAGCACACTAGGAAATCCTTTTCTATGGTATTACAAATTCTGAAAATGTAAGAGGTTATAGTTAGTATTTTCTTTAGAACTTTGACGTTTTTTCAGATTTTTTTTCTTGTTTACTTCTTTCTAAAAGAGAGCATATGGGATAAATGAAACTAATTAAAGGTTCCATTTAATTAGGCTTAAATTAATTGAAGCTGTCCTCTTCGCAGTGACTAAAAAGAGGGGGTTACTGATCTTGTGAGAGTAAAGATGAGAATAGAGTATACATGTACAAAAATGAAGGATTTCTTGAAACTTAGTTTAAAAAAAGGAGTGTTGGATAAAACCTTCAGTGCAGGTGAAACTTCAGATGCTTTTAAATTGTAACGGACTGTATCTTGGAATTGCCTATCGATGAGATTTACCAAGAACTCAAATATTCCCAATAGCTAAACCATGTTTTCAAAAATTCATCTATATTTAAGAAACATGAGTATTTCATTATCTCCTAGGTTTTGGATACTTGTGTGTCTTGTTCAAGTCCATGTAATAAATATATTTATTGAGTATGATGTGCAGGGTACTCTAACTGCTGGGGAAATATGTAACAAAGTTGAATTAAAGCATTATGGAACATGGGGAAAGGAGTAACTTGCTTTGCCTAGAAGCTTTGGAAAATATTTCTCAAGAGAAGGAGACAGTTAAGCTGGAACTTGAAAAATGAGCAGGAGTGCAGCTGAAAATGAAAATGGAGCAGGAGGGACACTCCTGGCTGAGGAAGTGACAGGTAAACAAGGAGGGACGCACAGAAGAGTAGGTTTGCAGAGTGGTAAATAGTTTAGTGTCGCAAGATTGTAAGGAAGGCCGATTAGGTTCAGACTGTGTTAGGAAGGGCTTTGTATAACGTTCTTAATAGTTAATGGACTTTTTCATCCACTGAAAGTACAGAGATGCTTAAGGTTGTTTTTGATTTACTTGTTTAAGAGGAGGATGACAGTACGATTTGTGTTTCAGAATGGCACTTACAGACTGTGTTAAAAATCCCAAAGTTAACCATTTCTTACTTAAGATCACCCCTAATGGACTGTTTAACTTAATTGGTTAACCCCATACCTGAAGCAAATTCAGTGGCTTCTTAGAATGGATCCTTAACAGTCTCTTTACCAGTTTACTGAAAATATTTTTATAACACATTGTGACAAAAAATAACTATTTTTTATATATAAATACACTTCTGAAAAGTAAAATACTTTGTAAGTGGTTTCAACATTGTAATTTCAAAGAAACATTACTTCATTATTATGCTGCTGTATGAAAATGCTGGTAACTTAGAAATAAAAGATTTCTGTATTGCTTAGAAGATAAGTTCAGTTCATATTCACAAAAGCAGGCATACCTAGAGATTATCATATGAAAGTTCAGTAGGCTGTCACTAAATTTGCTTTCTTGCTGCTGTCTTTTTTTTTAATTAATTATTTATTTTTGGCTGTGTTGGGTCTTTGTTTCTGTGCAAGGGCTTTCTCTAGTTGTAGCAAGCAGGGGCCACTCTTCATCGCAGTGCGCGAGCCTCTCTGGCGGCCTCTCTTGTTGGGGAGAACAGGCTCCAGACGTGCAGGCTCAGTAGTTGTGGCTCACGGGCCTAGTTGCTCCGCGGCATGTGGGATCTTCCCAGGCCAGGGCTCGAACCCGTGTCCCCTGCATTAGCAGGCAGATTCCCAACCACTGTGCCGCCAGGGAATCTTTTTTTTTTTTTTTTTTTTATTGGAGTATAGTTGATTTACAATGTTGTGTTAGTTTCAGGTGTACAGCAAAGCGAATGAGTTATATATATGTATATATCCATTCTTTTTCAGATTCTTTTCTCATATAGGTTATTACAGAATATTGAGTAGAGTTCCCTGTGTTATACAGTAGTTCCTTGTTATCTATTTTATGTATAGTAGTATGTATATGTTAATTCCAGTCTCCTAATTTATCATGATGCTGTGTCTTATTTCATTACTATGTGATGTTTCTGAATTTATCTTCAGCAATGCTATTTATGTTCTTGAAGAGACATTCCGCAGCCTGTTTTTATTCCATGAAATATTCAGTTCATTGTATCGGTAAGCTGGAAATGCTCAGCTGAGTGAGGAAGTGCATTTTAATTCAAAAACACTCTGAAAGAAGCCCACTTTAATACTCAATCTCCTTCCTCTGTAAACATTGCTTTTAAAGTCTGGTTTCTAATGGTGACCACTATCACCTTCACAATAGCATAAAAGAAATTATAAATGCCAAAGATCTAAAGCAAAAGTAAAAAGATCCTTAATAGTAATGAATGGTTCTGGTTTCTCCTTGAGGGTTTCTAATTTCTTTTACCTGTTTATGCTGGATACATTAATGATATATAATACCCAAATTTAGCACAATGGCTATCATCTAAGGAAAAACACTTGTTGTATAAGAAAACATCTAGTAGGAAAACTTGGCATATTTTAAAATATGTTTGCTAGGTGAATGTTAATATATAATTAAATCAGACTTTAAAAACCTAAATGCCATAACGCTGCTGAGTAAACGCTGGTATTCTCGTTATGTGGTATATGCTATTTTTCACTTTATTAAAAATTAGAAGAATGTATTTCTAATTTATAGGGAAACTAAACCTTTTAATGAGTCAATATACAGTTTTACTCTGTGTCAGGGTTCCCCAAACCACCCCAGGTCAATAATTCTTTAGGAGGACTCACAGGATTCAGCATGTAGCTGTACTCATGGCTATAATTTATTACAACAAAAGGACACAAAGCAGAATCAGCCAAGGGAAAAAACGCCTGGGACTGAATCCAGGGGAGACCAGGAGCAAGCCGAGTCCTCTCTTGGTGGAGTCGTGTAAGAGGTGCTTAATTCCCCCAGCAAAGAGTTGTTACAGCGAGTTTGGATGTTGCCAACCAGGGAAGCTCACTAGAGACAGCACCCAGCACTTTAGGCCTTGTGAGCTACTCTCATCAGTTCTGGGAATGATGGGAACGCTTCCGAAATACAGGCGAGGACCAGCCCTATAAGCAGGTCTTTGAAAGAATAGTAGTGGGGCCTGCTATGTTAACTCTTTTTTGTATACACTTCACACTTTATTTTTGCAGCACCCCATATTCTGATTATTCTTTGTTCTTAAATAGTTAAAGTATGACGAAAATATTGGCTGATTTATGGCAAACTTTCAGAGTGTTTACTGTAGGCACAGGGAAATGTCAGTTTTTGAAATTTAAAAAAAATTCACATTTGCTTCTGGTCTCTGCTTTAATTTAGTGTTCGGGTGATTTTGATTTTTTTTGTGTGTGTGGTACGTGGGCCTCTCACTGCTGTGGCCTCCCCCATTGCGGAGCACAGGTTCCAGACGCGCAGGCCTAGTGGCCATGGCTCACAGGCCCAGCCGCTCCGCGGCATGTGGGATCTTCCCGGACCGGGGCACGAACCCGCGTCCCCTGCATCAGCAGGCGGACTCTCAACCACTGCGCCACCAGGGAAGCCCCCGGTTTTTTTACTTCATGTTTCCATCTCTCCACATCCTTCTTCCCTTCCCTCCCCTCGAGGTGTTCTAGCCTCCGTGACCTGCCTTCATCTTTTCTTGCCTAGTAAAGTCATGCTCATCTTTTAGATCTCAAAATGCCTCAATTTACAGGTTTTGTAACATCTAAAACTCCTTAAGTATTTTTAGTTTTTGCATTGAACTAAGTTATTATACTGCCTGTGATTAAACTATACTGTTTGCTATATACTATATATAAATGTTATATACTACTATGCATAATTGTATTTATATGTCTATACGTTTCTGAAAAATAAGACCTTTGTAGTTAGTTGCCTGACCAGGGATCGAACCCATGCCCCCTGCAGTGGAAACATGGAGTTCTAACTCCTGGACTGCCAGGGAATTCCCTGAAGTTTCTTAAATGATTTTAAAAAGTTATTACTAATATTTTAGAAGCAGTTATTCTTTTTATTTGGTTTCACCTT
>NW_006797481.1:7386822-7399176 GCF_000442215.2 Lipotes vexillifer | reverse complement strand
TTCCCTTTCTTTTTCCTCTCCCTCTCATCTCTCTTTCTTCCTTTTCTTCTTTCCATGTTTTATTTTAAATGTAGTAGTTTTGATCCGTGTGTTGGCAAAAGATCCATAAAGGGAAGAGTCTTTTACATCCTGTTTTTTATTCTGTATGATTAATAGAACAAGCAAAATATTTTAAGAAAAATTTCTGTACACTTTAAGGTTGTTGACACTGAAAAAATGAGATGCATAACTGTTTGGCAGTTGTCCTTGTATGTAGATCAATATAGATATTCTATTTAGACAATATGATGTGGTTTATATATTGTACAAATAATGTTTCTTCAGTATTTATGTCCTGTCCATTCATTTCCTATTATGTATGAGACACTATGCTGGTAAATAATAAAATAGTGTATGGTCCCTAAATAATTAATAGGAATTACATTCTAACAAGGGGAAAACTTACAATCAAATAACCACACAAATATTTTTATAATTTCTGATTAGTGCTAAGAAGGAAAATTACAGGGCTTCCCTGGTGGCGCAGTGGTTGAGAGTCCACCTGCCGATGCAGGGGACACGGGTTCGTGCCCCAGTCTGGGACGATCCCACATGTTGCAGAGCGGCTAGGCCCGTGAGCCATGGCCGCTGAGCCAGCGTGTCCGGAGCCTGTGCTCCGTAACGGGAGAAGCCACGGCAATGAGAGGCCCGCGTACCGCAAAAAAAAAAAAAAAAAAAAAAAAAAAGAAGGAAAATTACAGACTGCTATGAAAACAAATAATGAGGTTTACTCTAATCTGGAAGAATTAAAGAAAGCTTTTTTAAGAGTAAAAATTGAGCTGAGATCTAAAAACCAGGTATGACTTTACTAGGTGAGGAGGTTCCAGGCAGAGAGACACTATGTGTCAAGGCTTTAAAGCAAGAGGAATAATGATATTCTGGACGAACTAAGAAAGTCCTGGTTGCTACAGTACCCTGAGGGAGGGGAAGAAGAGTGGAAAAAGGTGCTGGAGAGGTGAGATGTGGTTTTTGCATGTGGTTTTCCATTGGGAAGGCCTAGGAAGGATTTTCTGCCAGAGGGTGATGTAATGAGTTTTGTGTTTTTTAAAGATCAGTTCATCTCCTCGGTGGGCAACTAATTAGTGGACAAGAAATGGATTGGTGACAAGGCTATCGAGCTCTCTGTGAGATATGATAATAGCTTAGCCCGTTATAGATGTTAAGATCAATAGGACTCAGTCATGGATTAACTATGGGTGATGAGAGAGGGCTGGTTGGTTATTACAGAGATATCCTAGGTAGGTTTCTGGCTTGTATAATTGGAAAGACGGTGGTGCTATTTGGTGACAGGAAACGCTGTAGAAAGGACGTTTGGAGGGGAAGTTCGTGAGTTTAGTTTGAAGTATCTTTGAGACTTGCGCTTCATTCTCCATCTGACTTCTATTGCTTTTAAGAAAAAGATCTCAATCCTTATGACTTACGAGACTGACCCTATCTGTATGTTTATTCTTGTTTTGTCCCATGCTCCCCTTTGTTCTCTGTGTTTAGTCACTTACCTTCTTCAGTCTCTGTCTTGTCCCACTTTTCAATGTGTTGTTTTCTCTCCCTGAAATCTCCTCTGTTGCTCTCTTCACATAGTTAACATCTTCTCATCATTTAGATCTCACCTCAGTCATCACTTTTTCAAAGAAGTGTTGGGATATATTGACCAAAGGAAAAAATACATTTTTTGAAGTAATAAGATATATATATATAATATATATATTGTGTATATATATTATATATATAAAATATATTTGGACTCAACTCATGGTTTCTTTAATTTGTTATTTTAAATCATCAGTCATTTGTTTTGATTTTCAAATTTTCTGTATTTGACTAATGGGATCCCCTTCAAGCTATCACCTGTGTCCTTCTGACATGTCCTTATCATTCTCTGAGCACTTCTTTACTTGTCACAACAAAATATTTCCAGGTTCATCTTGTACTTTCCCAGCCCCATCTCTGAATCAGCCACTTCTCCAAGGAGCTCTCATTCCTTTTAGTATTGAACACTGGGAATGGTTTTGAGAAACCACGATCCGGGCACTAGACGTGTTTGTTGCTAGTGGTGTGTCTTTGCTTCCAGTCTCTCTCAACTAATTTAAAAATTACTTAAACTAGTCCCTCTCACCTGCCATGAGGTTATGTTATTCATTTGAAATATAGCTAGATTCATTTGTTTCTGTTTGTACTTTTAGGCCCCCTTTCTCCATTTCTGTTGATTTTGTTTTCGAGTATGCAAAATTATAACATGGTCTGAAAGTCAGAACTATACAGAAAGTATAGATCCATCCACCCATCTCTTCTGCCTATTCCTACCTTCTTATTCTTTCTGCCCCATTCTTTTTCTTTTATAAAATTTCTTTTTTTTAACATAAAAACTGACATTTTTGTGCACTTCGCTTTTGTCATGTGACATTTTTCCTGGTAGTCACTCCATATCAGTTTATAAAGAACTTCCTGGTTATTTTTAGTAGCTGCATAGTACTTTATGTGTGTGTGTATGTGTGTACCATAATTTATTCAGCCACTCTTCTATCCTATGTATGGGCCCTTACTTTGTTTCTAATATTTAACAGTTACAAACTGTGAATAATCTTGCAGATACATTTTTGTACTGCTGGTAGTATATTTTAAGGGTAAATTCCTAGAAGTGGGATTGCTGGGTCAAAGTTAAATGTATATACAATTTTGTTAGATGTTGCCATGTTCCGTACCAGAAGGACTGTACCAGTTTGCATTCCTTTTTTTTTTTTGGCCGTACCACACAGCTTTCAGGATCTTAGTTCCCTGACCAGGGATGAAACCTGGGCCCCCTGCAGTGGAAGTGCAGAGTCCTAACCACTGGACTGCCAGGGAATTCCCTCAGTTTGCATTCTTACTAACAGTGTATGGTGTCTCTTTCCCCGTTGCCGCTCCAGTAAAATGTGTTGACATATTTTTACATTTTTACTGGTTTAGTATATGAGAAGTGGTATCTCGGTGTAGTTTTAAATTGCATTTTAGAGTGGAGTTCAACAAGTCTTTTCATATGTTTATGGCTATTTATTGTAAATGGGGTTTTGTTTACCATTATATCCTCCAAAACTGGGTATTATGTAGGTATATAAAGTCTATTGATTTCTGTGTGTTAATTTTATATTCCACAACTTCCTGAATCTTTTATTATTTGGGTTAGTTTTATAATTGATTCTCTGGAGTTTCCCTAACATACTATCATATTATCTGCAAAGAAAATTTCCAATTCTTACGCCTATAACTGATTTCTCTTGTCTGATTTTGTTGTCTGCTATCACCCTTCCTACTCATTGTGAAATAGTGGAAGCAGTGGCCATCTCTGCCTTGTTCCTTATCTTACTGGAAAACTTCTCGTTCTTCTCCATTAAGTTAGAGGCTGGTTTTCGGACTCAGTTATATTTATTTACTCAATTAACAAATTATCAAAGTACAAAATTACTTTATATCTCAATAAACCTGATGTTAAAAACAAAAATCTATGTCTGCTACTTCTGGGTTTGGAGAATGGTGGCTACCTAATTTTGAATCTCCCCATGTCCCTTTCGCCCGCTCCCCAAACATTTAAAACAACAGGGAGAGTAAATAGAACCACACTTGATCCTACGTTCAGCAATACTAGGAGACAGAGAATATCATGGCCTTCAAGTTACCTGTAAGTTGTGAAATAAACTTACTTCCATTAAAGATCCTGCTGCTACTAGCCAGCAGGTGCTGAGAACAGAAATGGGGGAGGCTTAAAAGACTCCATGAAAAAAAATAAAGTGGTTCAGAGGACTTAGGCAAAGCACAAACAGAGTAATCCCCTTACCTGCAGAACGAGAAACTCCAACACTAAGTGCAAAATGCTGAACACAGGTTTGGATGTACTAGAACATAGTACTAGCTCTTGGAAGAGTGTGGGACTGGGAACAGAGAATGCCTCAGAGAAGCATTGCTTCTGGAAGAGAATCAGATATGTAGAGGTGTGTGTAGTTTCCCTTGGAGATAGTCTACTGAGGGGAATGAAGAAGGTAAGACGGAAAAGTTAAGGATGCTGCAGAAACAAAAGAATATACACATCAACTCCTTCCAACGGCACTATCTGAAAAGAGACTGCACAGAAAAGGGGGACTGTCAGAAGCGGGCACTCTCAAACTAGGAGCTCTGTCCAAAAACTGATTAGGATTATTAAAAAGCAGATCACATCCATATAAAACTGTAAAAAGCTGAAAATGTGATTCAAAGTTGAAATGCTGATGAAAATTCTCACTTAATCAAAAAGTTGACAGAAACTATAACACAGTCCTCCATACCGAATGACATATCCTCTAAAAGTATTTAGGAATAATGAAAAAGCTTGAATCAGAAATTTGAAAACTAAAAACAGAAATGGACGCCCCCCCACCCCGCAAAACAAAGGAAGAAATGAGTGTTGATTGAACCAGAAAAGAAATGGAAGAAAAATGTCCGAATAATAGTAGAGATGAAGACTAAATTACAGCGTGTCCAAGGGATAATAAATTCATGTAAAAATGTTATAAGGGGCATTGAGCTAAAGCAGGGATACAAAAACAGACTTAGAGACTGAAAACGAGCTTAAAAAAAAAAAAGAAGTAAAAAGGGTTAGAGAGGAAATGATTGAATTGGAAGACTAGGAGAAGAGGTCCAGCATAAGACTACCTTGGAGCCTGGAGAAGAAAATCAAAACAACTGACCAGATCTAATATCTAAAATTAGAATCCAAGAAGACATTCCAGAAGTAAAAGGAACCTTAAATCTACATATTGAAAGGGCCTGCTAGATACCAGGGAAAATACCCAGAACAGCCTAAGAAGTATCCTAGTAAAACTATTACACTTTAAAGATGTTTAAAAAAAAAGTCCTCAGGGCCTCTAGGAAAAGACGACTTTGAAAGACATGTAAATTAAACTGGACAGACTTTTCACAAATAACATACAAAGCAAGGTAACAGTGAAGCAACGTTTCTAAGAATCTTAAGGAAGTACAAACCAAGGATTTTATATCTAAGCAGCTGCCTTTCAAGAATCAATCAAGGTTATAGAAAGTTTTTTTTAATTTGTTTTAATAAATTTATTTATTTTTGGCTGCGTCGGGTCTTCGTTGCTGCGAGCAGGCTTTCTCTAGTTGGCGCGAGCTGTGGCTTCTCTTGTTGCGGAGCACGGGCTGTAGGCGCTCAGGCTCAGTAGTTGTGGTGCACGGGCTTAGTTGCTTTGCAGCATGTGGGATCCTCGCGGACCACGGCTCGAACCCGTGTCGCCTACATTGGCAGGCAGATTCTTAACCATTGTGCCACCA
Source organism: Lipotes vexillifer (assembly GCF_000442215.2). NCBI lineage: Eukaryota > Metazoa > Chordata > Mammalia > Artiodactyla > Lipotidae > Lipotes > Lipotes vexillifer. The sequence continues at coordinate 7,393,842 of NW_006797481.1, read as the reverse complement.
GGGAAGTCCTGGACAGTTCTGAATGTCCAAGAACTCAGAGAATACTGTGCCCATGTGCCCTTTCTGGTGAATCTACTTGAGGGAGATTCTAACCAGGTATGACTAAGGAAACTCCAGACGGATGAATGAAGACTTCATACACATATTTGTAGAGCTGCGACCAACGAGGATGAGGCGTTTTGGTGAATCAGTCAGAGTTTGATCAGGGGAGAAGGAACACTAGGAGTAAGGAAAAATAATAAGGATTTGTTAAAGGCACTTGACTTTATGTAATTGTGGGAGCTGGTTAACTAGTCTACATGTATATAGCTGTTGCTTCTGTGTCTGATGCCTCAATTTGAAGTCAGAAGTTCAGGCAGTTGAAAAGGAAAGATGGATAAGAAGTAGGGGAGATCAAGGGTAAACTACAACCTGCACGCATGAACTGGAACCCGTAAGGATGAACTGGAACCTATGTAAGCTTACAATTTAAATAATGAGGTGACCAGAAAAATAAGTTTGTACCCCTCATCGGGAGCTAAAAACTTGCCTGGCCCAGGAGTTGCAAAAGCTGAGGGAGAAGATCTGGCAGGAGCTGGTGCAGCTGCCGGGGCCCAGCTGCTACCCCACAACCACTGACGTGAGCCAGTAGATGAGCTACAGGGTGTGTAAACTGCAGTAGCACCTGGTGCCCTGCACCAATCTTCCAACAAGAGAGGCTATGGCTGCTGCTGCCTTTAACACCTTCCAGTTCTCTCACATAATATCTTGTGGTCCAGGACAACCCAGAGCTAGGCAGGGAGTAGAATACTGGAAAACAATTCCAACTTAGCTAAATCCATAAATCCATCACCCAAGAGTAGAAGAATAATATAAAATCATATATTCTGACAAAATTGGAAAGAATGCAACTAAAGAAAGATGGAAAGAAAAAGGAGAGAGGGGAAACAGAAGACTATTGATTATTGTATAGGTAATAAGTGGTAAAGGATGCCATTTAAAAATGATAGGTCAGATAGTAAAAGGTTATAAAAAATGGGGATTAATACTTTTATAATGTGATTAAAAAGTATTAATAGAAAATAACCACTGGAACAAAAATAGAAAACTTTTAAAATAGAAACAATAAGTTGCTTCCTTTATTGCTTGGTACATGGATATTCCTAATTGTTTTATCTTTGTTGTGAATGCTTTTCACATTAAAACGTTTCTTCCTTTGCCCTGTTTAATGCTTTGGGGCTTGAAATCTACCTTGTCGGGTAGATCCTACCTACCAGGATCACACCCTTATGTTCCTGTCGCTTTCATTTGCCCACATATCTGTGTGCATATCTTTATTTTTAGCTTTTCTGATCCAAATCATTTTAGTAGATGAGTTAAACCCATTCACATTTAATTATAAGTAGTATTATGTATAGTTATTGTGTTATTTTGAGTATTAGGTTTTATTTGCTGTTTCTCAACATGATGTGCTTTTTTGCTATTTTACTTTACTGATTTCTTTTGATATGTAGAAAGTGTTGTATTTCTCTTTTATTGGTTATCTTTGTACTTATAACTTTAAAAAATAATAATAATGAACATTTGTTGAAGTTTTACAGTAAACTAGGTACTCTGCTAAATGTCTTATACAGATTATCTTTTTAAATCCTCAAAACTGACCTATGAGGTAATTCCTATTATTTCCCCATTTTACAAATAAGAAAACTGATGCACAGAGAGATTAAGTAACATGCCCGAGGTAACATGTTACTTGGTAATCAATGCTGAGTTTTTCTCTGAATCCAGCCTAACACTTCATACTTTTTTTTTCAATATTATTTTCTTGATATACTGTATTGATTAGATAGAAGAAATATGTTGTTTTTAGTTTTTAGTTTTCAGCAGGTCTGCTGTCTACAACAAGGTTTGTTCTAAGAACTATACAATAGGAATTTTAAATAAAGACCTTATGGAAACATCTTGCTTATATTCATTATGTTAATCTATAATAGAGTTAGGTCAGAAAAATTTAAGAGGATAATGTGATAATAAATACCAACAAAAATACCAACAAAAAGCAATCATATTCACTGTGAATTTCAAAGCGGCTTAAAACAGGTGGAAAAAAGTTATAAAATTTCAGCGTCTTCTAAGAAAATAGAGAATATTATTTTAAAGCTTTATCTAGATAAAGGACACAGGGTTTTAAACTTAAAATAGCTGCATGGTTTTGATCATATGTGTTTGAATTTAGATTTAAATGTTAATTTTTTATTCATGAGTGTAAACGCAGTTGAAGATACTAATTTAGTTCTATGTTTCCTCTTTTTTAATCTCTGACTGTTTATATTTATTTATGACCCAAAACCTAATATGTGGATGGTGATATTCAAACTTGAACACTTCATAATGTTCAACGTATAACTTTTCCCATTTAGATGGTCTTCTGATTGTTGGTGTTCACTCGGCTAAGTTTCCAAATGAAAAAGTCCTGGATAACATTAAGAGTGCTATTCTTCGATACAACATCACCCACCCTGTGGTTAATGATGCAGATGCCAGCCTTTGGCAAGAACTAGAAGTTTCCTGCTGGCCAACTCTGATCATACTTGGACCCCGTGGAAACATGTTGTTTTCTTTGATTGGAGAAGGACATAGAGAGAAATTATTTTTATATACTTCAATAGCTTTAAAATATTACAAAGACAGGGGACAGATCAGAGATAATAAAATTGGAATCAGACTCTATAAAGATTCTTGGCCACCTTCACCATTGCTGTTTCCTGGCAAAGTCACAGTAGACCATGTCTCTAATAGATTGGTAATAGCAGACACTGGACATCATAGAATTTTGGTCGTCTGGAGCAGTGGACAAATTCAGTACAGCATTGGAGGTAAAGTTTGCTAATTATGTTCTATAATGTATTTTACATTATACATGTAAAAAAACTCGTTCAAGGAAATGTATTAAAATTGAAATTTATAAATAAGAACTAATTGTAGAAGGGCAATAAACACTGACTTTAACTTCATCAGAAATTATTTTGTTAATTGTGTCTGAATTAATCTCTTCTCACTCCCTCAAAAACAAACAAAAGTACCCAAAAAAACTCCATTAAGATCAGAAGGAGGAAATCTTTTGTGTAATTTTCAAGTATATTCATATATCTCATCTTGTTTTTACAAAAAACTGCCACAGTATTGTATCTTAGGAAAGTATTATATACATTTTAGATTTCGGGCATTTTAAATGGAAGTATTTCACTTTCCATCAAAATATAGCCATATATATATATATATATTTGTTTATTTGTTTGTTTGTTTATGGCTGCATTGGGTCTTTGTTGCTGCGTGCGGGCTTTCTCTAGTTGCAGCGAGTGGGGGCTACTGTTCGTTGCGGTGCACAGGCTTCTCATTGTAGTGGCTTCTCTTGTTGCGGAGCACGGACTCTAGGCAAGCGGGCTTCAGTAGTTGGGGCACGCGGGCTGAGTAGTTGTGGCTTGCGGGCTCTAGAGCGCAGGTTCAGTAGTTGTGGCACACGGGCTTAGTTGCTCTCCGGCATGTGGGAGCTTCCCGGACCAGGGCTCGAACCCATGTCCCCTGCATTGGCAGGTGGATTCTTAACCACTGCGCCACCAGGGAAGTCCCTGGCCATATGTTTTTTAAGACCACAACAATATCCTAGGAAGTTGAGTCTTAGATTATGAAATAACCTAGGATTTGTATATTATTATACTTTTCTCTCCTTCCATAAGAACTTAAGCATACTTCTGAATCCATTCCATTTGGTTGTAGTGAAATAAAAGTATCATACAGGCATAGATCATTTTCTTCCATATCTCCTTGGTCTTGATCTAAAAAGGGCTCTTATTGACATCTTATGTAATTAATAAAATCTTTTAAGTGCATTATTAATCCTGCTAACCAGGCTGAACTGACATCTGACAACATAATTTGTCAAAGAGAAAAGTAATTCATCTCTTTGCAATCCTACTTTGGTCACACATGCAGTGTTAGTACATAAAGTAGGGATATCAACATTCCTGATGCAAATAAACTAAAAAATAAACTAATTGTTTCCTAAGTCCTGGGGCTATTCTTAGTATGCCAAGGTATCATTCCCTTAGCCCTTGAATTCATTTGTTTCTTATTTGTTGTTTCTGTTGGAGTATGTGTGTGTTCTATATTGTTTATTTTGCTTGGGCAACTTGGTATTTTGGTTAATAACAGGAAGTTATGACAGTTGTTACTCAAAAAGCATCTGTTATAGCAAATTACATTTAAATGGTTAAAAGTTTTTAATAGATTCTAAAATTTTCTAAATAGTTTAGATGGATATTCTCCTTTGTTAAACAGAGGAACCAGCAGCAAGCTACCTTTGCCAAATATGTTTCTAGGAATATTGTTATCTTGTGATAAATTTATAGTTATTTTACAATTTTTAAAAAAGAATTCCGTGGTCAGATACACTCAGGAAATACTGGTCAGATGTGCTTTAAAAGATTTTTGGTGGTGGTGGTGTCACTGTACTCAGATCTTTTACTCTGCCTAATGTATCTCATGAATATATGAGAGGAGGTTATAGTATACAGTATTTTCCAATCTGAAGTGATCACAGTACTCTCCCTTTTCTTCCCCCAGGGAACTCTCATCACCAACAATAATAAATAGTATTATTAATAATAGTAATAATAGCAAACAAAAATATGCCTGGCATTATTCTAAGCACTTTACCTGTATTAATTTATTTAGTCCTCACAGTGCTGTGAGTTATGATATATTATTAATTCCATTTTACAAAAGAGAAACTGAGACACACAGAACTTGCCCAGATCATCAGCTAGGAAGAGCTAGGGTTTAAACGAAGTCTGTTAACTTGGGATTCATGGGCTATGAAGAAATGCTTGAATGATCCTCATGATTTAGGAACCCCTTGAAATTCCTGTGACATGTTATGGGCATGTGTATTTTTGTAAGGAAAGGGTTCGTAATTTTCATTTGTAATAACTCAAAGGAGTTTATCTTCCAAAATTGTTAAAAATCATCTAGATTGTAAAAGATTTAAGTTACTTTTTAATTCTAGTCTAGATAATAGGTAATTCAGATGCTTTTTGAAGTAATTTCTTCTGCTATCTACTACTAAAGTGTACTAGTAACCATTATCTCGTAAGCCCTGTCATTAGCAAAACTTACTCTTGAGAAAAATAGGTATCTTGGGATACAGTTTAGTTTTTAGGTAGAAGTATCAAGTTATTTATATTAAAATCCCAGCTTTAAATACAAATTTTATTTTTTCGGTGTTAATTTGAGATACCTTTAAGTGGAAAAATTTTGTCTTACAGCTGTCTTGTCTTGTAGGACCCAACCCTGGAAGAAAAGATGGAATGTTTTCAGAGTCAACTTTTAACTCACCACAAGGCGTAGCCATAATGGATAATATCATATATGTGGCAGATACAGAAAACCACCTTATAAGAAAGGTAATTTTCCATTTTAAATAAAGTTTTAATCCTTCAAATCAGAAAAACTTATATTGCTACATAAATATTTGAAGTGAGAGGGTGTTGCTTAAATACTTCAGATCATCCTCATTCAGCTTTTTTCAGAGGTTACTTGCTTTAACTTTATTCTTAGACAAACCCATCAAATCGTTTTTTTAATCCTTTATTTTAAAGTCATGTGCCTAATCACCCAAAAGCTCCTCATTTTGAGGTATTTTCCTAACTACTATTTATAAAGAGATGCTTTGTCCTTTTTCACTTAAATTTTCTCAAACTTAGGGGAAAAAAAACATACCACTCTTGCATCCCTTCAGCTCTTATGCTTTGTCTGGGAATACTTATCTGTCAATTAGTCTTAAAATTTATTTTATCTCATTATAAAAGTAATATATGATCTTGTTTTTAAAAAAATGAATTAATACATAAAGGTAAAAAAGGTCTCCGAATCATCTATTCAGGCTCTCCAGGGGTAACCAACCATTGTTAAAATTTGTGTCTTCAGAAATTTTCTACTCATGTACAAATAATTTTATACTGAAAGGACTGTCTCTAGAGAACCTTCTTTTTTAAACAAATGGAATCATAATGTACGTACATAATTCCTACATTCTTTTTTTAACTTGTTTTTTCCATGTTAGTCATATGACTATGACTTCATAGTCTTACCTAGTTATTTTAAACATTTCTTATTGATGAGTATTCTGACTGTAATCTGTTGGTCTTTAAGTTGTTATTTCTATTTGGAAAATAAGTAAGTTCATCTAACCCATTCTGTCTGAACATATATGTACTACATATTGTACCTAAGTACAGTTAGTTGCTTCCTTTTCTCGCTATTTCTCTCTCTTGATATTTTTGCCCATTTATATTACAAAATTATCAACTAATATATATATAATAGGAAAAAACATATGTAGAACATTTAATAATAACCACTGTAATGTAAATCTCCATGAGGGCATGACATTTGTTTTCTTTTTTTTAACATCTTTATTGGAGTATAATTGCTTTAAATTATCAACTAATATATATATAATAGGAAAAAACATATGTAGAACATTTAATAATAACCACTGTAATGTAAATCTCCATGAGGGCATGACATTTGTTTTCTTTTTTTTAACATCTTTATTGGAGTATAATTGCTTTAAAATGATATGTTAGTTTCAGCTTCACAACAAAATGAATCAGTTATATATATACATATGTTCCCATATCTCTTCCCGCTTGCGTCTCCCTCCCTCCCCCCCTCCCTATCCCACCCCTCCAGGCGGTCACAAAGCACCGAGCTGATCTCCCTGTGCTATGTGGCTGCTTCCCACTAGCTATCTACCTTACTTTTGGTAATGTATATATGTCCATACCTCTCTCTTGCTTTGTCACAGTTTACCCTTCCCCCTCCCCATATCCTCAAGTCCATTCTCTAGTAAGTCTGTGTCTTTATTCCTGTTTCACCCCTAGGTTCTTCATGACATTTTTTTTCCTTAAATTCCATATATATGTGTTAGCATACGGTATTTGTCTCTCTCTTTCTGACTTACTTCACTCTGTATGACAG
>NW_006797481.1:7364922-7383886 GCF_000442215.2 Lipotes vexillifer | reverse complement strand
TGAGAAGGGTGGGTGTTAGCTCTTCTCTAAATGTTTGGTAGAATTCACCTGTGAAGCCATCTGTTTCTGGACTTGTGTTTGTTGGAAGATTTTTAATTACAGTTTCAATTTCATTACTTGTGATTAGTCTGTTCATATTTTCTGTTTCTTCCTGGTTCAGTCTTGGAAGGTTATACCTTTCTAAGAATTTGTCCATTTCTTCCAGGTTGTCCATTTTATTGGCATAGAGTTGCTTGTAGTAGTCTCTTAGGATGCTTTGTATTTCTGTGGTGTCTGTTGTAACTTCTCCTTTTTCATTTCTAATTTTATTGATTTGAGTCCTCTCCCTCTTTTTCTTGATGAGTCTGGCTAATGGTTTATGAATTTTGTTTATCTTCTCAAAGAACCAGCTTTTAGTTTTATTGATCTTTGCTATTGTTTTCTTTGTTTCTGTTTCATTTATTTCTGCTCTGATATTTATGACTTCTTTCCTTCTGCTAACTTTGGGTTTTGTTTGTTCTTCTTTCTCTAGTTCCTTTAGGTGTAAGATTAGACTGTTTACTTGAGATTTTTCTTGTTTCTTGAGGTAGTCTTTATAGCTATAAACTTCCCTCTTAGAACTGCTTTTGCTGCATCCCATAGGTTTTGGATCATCGTGTTTTCATTGTCATTTGTCTCTAGGTATATTTCGATTTCCTCTTTGATTTCTTCAGTGATCTCTTTGTTGTTTAGTAAACGTATTGTTTAGCCTCCATGTGTTTGTGTTTTTTACGTTTTCTTCCCTGTAATTCATTTCTCATCTCATAGTGTTTTGGTCCGAAAAGATGCTTGATATGATTTCAGTTTTCCTAAATTTACTGAGGCTTGATTTGTGACCCAAGATGTGATATATCCTGGAGAATGTTCCATGCACACTTGAGAAGAAAGCGTAATCTGTTGTTTTTGGATGGAATGTCCTATAAATATCAATTAAATCTATCTGGTCTATTGTGTCATTTAAAGCTTCTGTTTCCTTATTTATTTTCATTTTCGATGATCTGTCCATTGGTGTAAGTGAGGTGTTAAAGTCCCCCACTATTATTGTGTTACTGTCGATTTCCTCTTTTATAGCTGTTAGCAGTTGCCTTATGTATTCAGGTGCTCCTCTGTTGGGTGCATATATATTTATAATTGTTGTATCTTCTTCTTGGATTGATCCCTTGATCATTATGTAGTGTCCTTCCTTGTCTCTTGTAACATTCTTTATTTTAAAGTCTATTTTATCTGGTGAGTATAGCTACTGCAGCTTTCTTTTGATTTCCATTTGCATGGAGTATCTTTTTCCATTCTCTCACTTTCAGTCTGTGTGTGTCCCTAGGTCTGAAGTGGGTCTCTTGTAAACAGCATATATATTATGGGTCTTGTTTTTGTATCCATTCAGCAAGCCTGTGTCTTTTGGTTGGAGCATTTAATCCATTCACGTTTAAGGTAATTATCGATATGTATGTTCCTATGACCATTTTCTTAATTGTTTTGGGTTTGTTTTTGTAGATCTTTTTTTTCTTTTGTGTTTCCCACTTAGAGAAGTTCCTTTAGCATTTGTTGTAGAGATGGTTTGGTGGTGCTGAATTCTCTTAGCTTTTGCTTGTCTGTAAAGCTTTTGATTTCTCCATCGAATCTGAATGAGATCCTTGCTGGGTAGAGTAATCTAGGTTGTAGGTTCTTCCCTTTCATCACTGTAAGTATATCATGCCACTCCCTTCTGGCTTGTAGAGTTTCTGCTGAGAAATCAGCTGTTAACCTTATGGGAGTTCCTTTGTATGTTATTTTTTGTTTTTCCCTTGCTGCTTTCAATAATTTTTCTTTGTCTTTAATTTTTGCCAGTTTGATTACTATGTGTCTCAGCATGTTTCTCCTTGGGTTTATCCTGCATGGGACTGTCTGCACTTCCTGGACTTGGGTGGCTATTTCCTTTCCCATGTTAGGGAATTTTTTGACTATAATCTCTTCAAATATTTTCTCGGGTGCTTTGTGTCTCTTTTCTCCTTCTGGGACCCCTATAATGTGAATGTTGTTGCGTTTAATGTTGTCCCAGAGGTCTCTTAGGCTGTCTTTTTTCTTTTCATTCTTTTTTCTTTATTCTGTTTTGCAGCAGTGAATTCCACCATTCTGTCTTCCAGGTGACTTATCCATTCTTCTGCCTCAGTTATTCTGCTATTGATTCCTTCTAGTGTAGTTTTCATTTCAGTTATTGTATTGCTCATCTCTGTTTGTTCTTTAATTCTTCTAGGTCTTTGTTAAACATTTCTTGCATCTTCTCAATCTTTGCCTCCATTCTTTTTCCGAGGTCCTGGATCATCTTCACTATCATTATTCTGAATTCTTTTTCTGGAAGGTTGCCTATCTCCACTTCATTTAGTTGTTTTTTGGGGGTTTTATCTTGTTCCTTCATCTGGTACATAGCCCTCTACCTTTTCATCTTGTCTATCTTTCTGTGAATGTGGTTTTTGTTCCACAGGCTCTAGGATTGTAGTTCTTCTTGCTTCTGCTCTCTGCCCTCTGGTGTATGAGGCTACCTAAGAGGCTTGTGTAAGTTTCCTGATGGGAGGGACTGGTGGTGGCTAGAGCTGACTGTTGCTCTGGTGGGCAGAGCTCAGTAAAACTTTAATCTGCTTGACTGTTGATGGGTGGGGCTGGGTTCCCTCCCTGTTGGTTGTTTTTCCTGAGGCAACCCAACACTGGAGCCTACCTGGGCTAATGACACTCTGGGAGGGCTCTCGCTAAGGAGTACTACGTGGGGTACTACGTGGGGCTCTCGCTAAGGAGTACTACGTGGGGCTAATGACACTCTGGGAGGGCTCTCGCTAAGGAGTACTTCCCAGAACCTCCACTGCCAGCGTCCCCAGTCCCCACGGTGTGCCAAGCTCACCCCTCCCACCCCCCCACCGCCTCTGCAGGAGACCCTCCAACAGTAGCAGGTAGGTCTGGTTCAGTTTCCCCTGGGGTCACTGCTCCTTCACCTGGGTCCCGATGCGCACACTACTTTGTGTGTGCCCTCCAAGAGTGGAATCTCTGTTCCCCCAGTGCTGTCGAAATCCTGCAATCAATTCCCACAAGGCTTCAACGTCTGATTCTCTAGGAATTCCTCCTCCCGTTGCTGGACCCGCAGGTTGGGAAGCCTGACTTGGGGCTCAGAACCTTCACTCCAGTGGGTGGACTTCTGTGTTATAAGTGTTCTCCAGTCTGTGAGTCACCCACCCAGCAGTTATGGGATTTGATTTTACTGTGATTGCGCCCCTCCTACCATCTCATTGTGGCCTCTCCTTTACCTTTGGATGTGGGGTATCTATTTTGGTGAGTTCCAGTGTCTTCCTGTCAATGATTGTCCAGCAGCTAGTTGTGATTCTGGTGTTCTCGCAAGAGGGAGTGAGTGCATGTCCTTCTACTACACCATCTTGGTTCCTCCCTCCTCCTCCTTTCACTTTCTTAATCATGTCTTTTGATGCACAGAAGTTTTATATTCTGATGATTCCCAATATATCTATTTATTTCTTTCATTGCTTATATTTTTTGTGTCATGTAAGAATCCACTGCCAAATCCAAGTTCACGAAGATTTATTCCTATGTTTTCTTCTAAGATTTTTATAGTTATGTCTCTCACAGTTAGGTCTTAGATCCATTTTTAGTTGATTTTTGCATATAGTATGAAGTAAGTGTCCAACTTCATTCTTTTACATGTGGATATCCAGTTATCCCAGAACCATTTATGGAAGAGACTATTATTTCACCATTGAATAGTCCTGGCAACCTTTTGAAAATTATTCGTACATGCATGGGTTTATTTCTGGACTTGCGAGTCTATTCCATTGATCTATGTATCTGTCCTTATGCCAGTACCACACTGTTTTGATTGCTATAACTTTTAATAAGTTGTGAAATCAAAGTATGAATCCTCCTACTTACTTATTTTTCAACATTGTTTTGACTGTTCGGAATCCCTTGCAATTCCATATGAATTTTAGGATCAACTTATCCATTTCTGCAAAAACTTCTGTTTTTTTCTCATGTAAGTAAATTATTTTTGAAGGAACAACTGACAGTTTTATCTTTTCCCTTCTTATTTTTATACTTCCCATTTCCTTTTATTATATTGCTTTTAAGCATTACAGCCATAGTGGGTGTCTTGTCATGCTCGTAGTCTTAAATGGAACTCTTGTAAACTTTCTCCCCAAGTTTAATATTTTCCATAGCTTTGGGAAATAAAATATTTATGAAGTTAAGAAACTTTATTCCTTGTTACTAAGAATTATATGATTGTATTAAATACATTTTCTACATTTATGGAAATAATTGTATAGTTTTTTGCCCTTAGTATTCTGATGTGATGAATTTCATTAATAGTTATTTTTGCTGTTGAACCATCTTTTTAATCCTGGGATAAACCTTACCTAATCATGAATTTTTTTAAAAGTCAAATTGGTTTTGATTATCCAAAATTATATTTAATATTTTAAAATTAAATGGCTCTATATTTTCTTGTACTGTTTTCACCAGATTTTGGAACCAAGGTCACACTAACCTCATCAAATGAGCTGGTTTTCATTCTTTTTCTGTTTTTTGGAATAATTTGTCTAACATAGGAATTAATGGTTTTGAATATCTATTAAAACTCCCTTGTAACATCACCTGGGCCCAGGGCTTCTTCCAAGAGAAATTTTTAAACTATCCTATCAGTTTCTGTGATACATTTCTTAAATCAAGATCTATTTCAAGGGCCCATCTGTAGCTGCCTATGGTATTTTTGCAGATTTTGCAGATTTTGAGTTCAGTAAAAATACAAAGTTACATTGATGAATATTCTTTACAATTTCAGGATTTTATAGAGCAGCTACTAAAAATAATGCAAGAGGATATCACCAGAATAAATCTGGTGATAAATGTAATTCACATAGTAACAGAATAAAAGATGACGCTTCACTAGATTCAGAAAAACACTGGAAAACATTTAATACCTAATCATGTTAAAATTAGTAAACTTCAAATGGAAATGAATGTCCTCAATATGATAAAATCAGGCCATCTGCAAAAAGCCTACGGCTACACTTAATACAAAGTATTGAATACTTTCCCTTCAAGAGGGGGAACAAGGCAAGGATCCCCACTCTTACCATGCCTATTAAACATTGTACTGGAAGTACTAGCCATTATAATAAGGCAAGAAAGAGAAATAAAAGATATAGAGGATGAGAAGAAAGAAGAATAACTCTTTGTCAGTGACATGACATGTACATAGAAAATTCTAAGAAATCTATACAAAGTTACTTGAACTAATAAGTGAATTTAGAAAGGTTGCAAAATACAAAATCAGTATATAAAGATCAACTGTATTTTTATTTTATTTATTTTATTTTTATTTTATATTTATTATATACTAGTAATAGTCAACTGGAAATGGAATTTTAAAATTCTATTTACTTAGCAACCAAAATAAAATACTTAGAATAAGTTTTTAGAAGTACATACAAGCCCTGTATACTTCAAACTATGAAAATTGCTGACAAAAATTAATATTGGATTGGAAAACTCAATATTAAAATTCAGTTTGCTCTAAATTGATTTATAGATTCAGTGCCATCCCAATTAAAATGCCATTGGGCTTTTTTGGTAGATATTAACAAATGGGTTCCAAAATTTATGTGGAAATGCAAGCAAAGTATTTTTTTTTTTTTCAAGCAAAGTATTATTATATCTAAAACAATATTGAAAAAGAACAAAGTTGAAAGATTTACACTACCTGATTTCAAGATTTGCTATAATGCTATGCTATATACTAATGCTGTACTATGTACTAATCAAGACAATGTCATACTTTCATAAGGATAGCTATATAGATCAGTAAAAAAGAATACAGCACCTAGAAGTAAGCTTACACCTGTGCAGTTACTTGATTTTCTTTCTTTTTTTTTTTTTTTTTTTTTTTTTACAAGAAGCTCTAAGGTAATAGCTCGGAATTTTGGTGATGTGGGTTTGGGAGAAAAGTGAAAAAAAATGAATTTCAGTCTATGGGTGTTGGTATTCATGGGAGTCATTTTAAGAAATGTGCACTTACTGAAAGAGAACTCCATACTAGGATTTCTTTTCCTTGAGGTATATGTTAATCAATCACCTGGATAAGTGGTAATCAGAATATTGCTTCCAAAATACTATTTCTATAGAGCATGACTATCAGTTAACTGAAAACTTTTTTTTCCACACACACACACACACACACACACACACACACTGTATTTTATTTTTACAAGAGATAAATAAACTGACACCAAGCATTGTAAATGGATGACCGCAACAAAAGCAACAATGATTGCAATTACCAAACACGAAACACGAAACACTCATGCTGTGTCATAATATTGACATTCAGTCCAGTAATCCTCCACTGTAACGGCTCCTTTACTTTGCAGTGAAAATTGATTTGTATATTTTTGCCTCTGAGTCCTTGTGGGATTTTCTTTTCTATTTATTCAAACAGAAAGTCACAAAAATTATCATCATCCTCATCAGTTCACTCAGTCCCATGTAATTAATTTTTTTTCATCTTGATCTTTTTGTTAGCACTTTTATGAATTCATCAGTTTTCCATTAGAGTTCTGAAAATATTTATTCATTCAGTTCAGCAGTATAGTCAGTTACCAGAAACCTGTACTTGTCAGAGTCTTTTCCATGAATTCCTTGAAGATGAAACCCTTTTATAGGAACATTTTTGCAAAAGCATCAGAGTGTACCCAGAACTGTCTGTAAATGACAAAAGACTTAAAAATGACCACAGTTAAAGATTTGATGAAAGTTGATAATAATGCAATTGACAAGGAAATTTAGTTATTTCTGATATATGTTTTAAAGTAATAACTAGAATTATGACTTATAACATTATACCAGAACATATAAGATTTTTAGAAATTTCATGTAATGTCTGAAACATTTATATTAATATATTTCCATACAAATAACCCAAAGAAAGTTTAGTATTAGTTGTTTTTTTGTTTGTTTTTTTGTACTGCAGGTTCTTATCAGTCAATTGTATACACATCAGTGTATACATGTCACTTGATTTTCTAAAAAGCATGAAATCAATCAGGGGAGAAAGGAAAGTCATTTCTGCACATTGTGCTTGAACAACTAAATACCAACATGGGGAAAAAATAAACATGACACGACGTACTTCACACACCATATACAAACATCAATTCAAGATGCATCACAGACCTAAATGTAAATGCTAAAACTATGAAGCTTTTACAAGAAAACATGAGAATATCCTTGTGACTTGCATGTAGGCAAAGGTTTCGCAAAGACAGGACACAGAAACAATAATCATAAAAGATAAAAACTATAAATTCAAATGTATCTAAATGTAAAACTTCTGTTAAACTTCACTGTTAAAGTGAAAAGCCACAGGCTGTCAGAAAATAGTCACAAAAATTCACAAAAACGCATCTATGTAGGGGATTAGTATCCATGAAATATAAAGGCTTCTACAACTGAAAAATGAGAAGGCAAACCAATGAAAAATGAGCCAAAGATTTGAATATTTTTCAGAAGAAGATATAAGAATGACCACAAGCACATAGAAAAGTGATCAACATCATGAGCTGAGAAGGAAATGTACGTTCAGCCACAATGAAATACCACTATATATCCAGTATAATGGTTAAAATTTAAAAGACTGACAATACCATAGGTTGGCAAGGATGTGGAGCAGTTTGAACTCTCATACATCATTGGTGGGAATAGAAAATGATAGAGCACTGGAGAAAACCTTTTGGGAGTTTTTTAATCAAACTAATCATATACTTGCCCTATAACATAGCAGTTACAGTCCTCTGTGTATACCCAAGAGAAGTGAAAGCATGTCCACAAAAAGGCTTATCCGAGAATATTAATAGCAACTCTATTTGAAGGCCCCCAAACTGGAAATAGCCCAGCTGTCTGTCAGTAAGAAAATACATAAATGAACTGTGATGTATTCCTTATATGGAATACTGCTCAGCAATAAAAAGGAACATGAATAAATCTCAAACATGTTAAATGAAAGAAGCCTCACACAAAAGAGTTCACTACTGTGTGACTCCATTTATCTGAGATCCTAGAAGAGTTACAACTAATCTGTGATGGAAAAAAAAAATTAACACTGTTTGCCACTGGGGTCAAGAATGACTGGAAGGAGGTATGAGGGAACTTTCTGGAGTGAAGGTAACATTCTGTATCTTTATATAAGTTGGGGCCACACAGGTTTATGCATTTTTGAGAATTTATCAGGTGATACACTTAAGATTTGTGCATTTCGTTGTAAGTTTTGCCTCAAAAAAGGAAAAAGGAGATCTGAAAAAATATGGAACTCTAGTTAATGGCAAGCCTACTGAAATATTTAGGGACAGTGTACTAATGTTTATGATTTACTTTGAAATGCATCAAAAAATGTAAATGAATTGAAGGATTGATAGCTGGATGAGATATGTGATAAAGCAAGTCAGTGAACTGTTGATATATGGATGTTTGGTGCAGTATTCTTTCAGCTTTCTCTGTGTTTGAAAATTTTCATGATAAAATGTTGAAAGTGACTCAGGAGATGAAACCAGAGCATCTTTTTTCAGTAGAATGCGTTGATTTTTTGGTTTATGAAGCAGAGGCAATATAACGTAGTAGAGCTAGAACTGGTTCAAATCCAAGATCCTTGACTTACTAGCTGTGGGATCTTGGGATCTTACTGAATGATCTGTGCCTCAGTTTCCTCTAAAGTAATCAAAATCACAGTCATAGGGTTATTAAGATGGGTGGATGGATGGATGGATGGATGATACTTGGATTAGTTCTTACCACATATTAAGCTCCATATGTGTCAGTTACTAGCCAAGCATAATTGAAATACATACATTTAATTTAAGAAGCAAGTGTTTTCCTTGATTCTGCTTTAAATTTTCAAATTTCACCTTCTTTTAAAATATTTTATAGTTGAGATCGACAGCAGTTCTGGTAGAGGCATGATGAGGGAGGGGAGTAAGAGGAAAGTGGGGGAATGGATGGATGGAGAAATGAAAAGGACTGAGTTTTATGCATTTCAATAACAAGGTCACCATGTACTTGATGAGCCTTTTTTTAAAGCTTTTTTTTTTTAAGTATTTATGTTGCACATGTTTTTTTTTTTTACACACTAAAAACCACTCCGTTTTATTAATTAACATATAATAAGTTCACACATACTGTAAATAAAGTACATGTTTTCTGTATGTTCTACGGGAAATAGATGCATTGCATAAAACCTGTATTAATGTCTATAGATTGACCTAGACGCTGAGATGGTGAGCACTGTAGCTGGCGTTGGAATTCAAGGTACAGATAAAGAAGGTGGAGCTAAAGGAGAAGAACAGCCCATTAGTTCTCCTTGGGATGTAGTTTTTGGAAGGTCAGGTATGTAAAGTTTTGCTATTAAATATAAGTAAATTTTGCTAAGTAAAAGTTTTAAGATATTATGGGAACATTCATTTTTGACTAATTCTTTTACTAGTTATTTTATGCTTTTATACCAATGACTTGGGATTTGTTAATTGCATAAAAACAAAGCCAGCAGTAATATACAGAAGATAGAGTAAATATATCATTATATATTACGTGTAACATTACATACATATTATATTTTATACACAAGATAGGGTATGTATTTCTCTAATGTTAAAGAATTTCATCTTAGTTGCAGCTTCCAATTAAGATAGTTCTGAATATTCTGAAATTGGACGGACTATAGTTTCAGAATTTCAAAAGATTATTCACGCAGTATACTGTTTAACAATGTCCTTTTTATTTACCGTCACGTAAAAAATCAAGAAATGACAGCGGGGGTTTTTTTAGATTATCAATAAAATTTTTATTTAATTATTTTAGCTTCTTTTGAGTAGTTAAAAAAAACTTTACCTATATACAATGGAATATTACTCAGCCATCAAAAGAATGAAATCTTGCCATTTGTGACAACATGAATGGACCTAGAGGGTGAGAAAGACAAATACTGTATAATTTCGCCCATATGTGGAATCTAAAAACAAATGAGCAAACATAACAAAACAGAAAGAGAGTCATAGATACAGACAACAAACACGGAAGGGGATGGTGGGGATGAGTGAAATAGGTGAGGAAAATTGAGGTACAAATTTCCAGTTACAAAAGAAATGAGTCACAGGAATGCAATGTACAACATGAGGAATATAGTCAATAATAATACAATATCTTTGGTAACTAGACTTACGGTGTGATCATTTTGCAATGTATAGAAATATCAAATCACTACATTGTGTACCAGGAGCTATCAATAGAGTTGTAGTCGATTATACTTCAAAAAACAAACGTATAGAAAAAGAGATCAGATTTGTGGTCACCAGAGGGGTGGGGGATTTGGATGAAGGTGGTCAAAAGGTACAAAATTCCAGTTATAAGATACATAAGAAGTAGGGCTATAATGTACAACATGATTAATATAACTAACAATGCTGTATGTGTGTATGAAAGTTGTTAAGATAAGTAAATCCTAAGAGTTCCTAAGAGTTCTCATCATAAGGAAAAAGATTGTTTTTTCTTTTCTTTTTTAATCTGTATGAGGTGATGGATATTCACTAAGCTTAATGTAATTATTTCATGATGTATGTAAGTCAGATCATGTTGTACATCTTAAACTTATACAGTGCTATATATGTCAATTATATAAATAAAACTGGAAGAAAAAGTTAAGATTAAAAAATATAACTTAATTTAAAAAGTAAAAACTTTATCCTACTGAATTACTTAGATAATTGAAAATGAGATTTGCTTTATTTTTACAATCTTTGTTACCTATATATTACTTGACTAAAAGATAATCCAGGAGCGCTAGTGCTCTTATTTTTCACTGGCCCTCAGCGTTGCTGACATGGTTATCTACATGTTTAAAACCAGAGTAATAAAGAAAGAAATTTAGTAGAATATATTGAAAATGGAACTTGGAGCTAAATGGTTTGTATGATTTTAATATATTTATAGAGTGACTTAAGCACCATCTTAGTTGGATGATTTTACATTTGAGATAATTTTTTTATGATGCCAATTTGGTTATAATTCAAATACCTTAATTTTTTCATTGTGATTAACTTTTTATAAAGCTTTTAATATTTATAGAGTAACTGAATGAACTTCTGGTACTACCTGCACTTAATATATGTAACTTAGGTATTTTGTGTAAGTTATTTTTGAAAATTCCATTTTTGGAATTTGGTGCCCTAATAATGATGAGTTGTTTTAGTGGCTCACAGTGGGGAGGGGTTGAGAAGGTAGAGGGAGCAGTGTGTCTCAAGAGTAGTCAATAAGGGGATATATTATATGTAGAGATTTTTAAAACAATAAGAAAACCAACTACACCTCGATCTTCTTTTTATCACCATGCACCAGCAATTCTAAATAATTTGTGTTAAAAATACTCATCCCCATCAGGACTTAACCGGACTTGCCTCCCTGCTTTTGGTACACACCTGAGCTATTTGAACATAATCTTATAGATGGAAAAACAGTCTGAAATATATCTGTTAGTAAAATAGTCAAAGCGGATGAGAACTGTTATTTTGGTATGTTATTACCTTCCCTCAAGGAAAAAAAAAATTCTCTTAATATGTAAGCCCCCAGTGATTTATGGTTAATAGTCCATATAGGAATTCAGTTACTGATATTTATATTTTACATCTTACAGCCTGTATTTACTGTCTGTTAGTAATTGCCACAGTAAAGCTTCATAAGAAATCATCCCCAAACTCATATAAACCTAAACCTTTATTTCTCACTTACATACAGGGTTGGGGTTCAGTTGATCAAGGCTGAGCCTGGGCTTGGTTCCAGACTGTTTTCTGGGTCCAGATCTGCTCCATTTGTTTCTCCTTTTTCTTGAGCCAGTAGCTGACTGAGGTATATTCTTTTGGCAAAAGGCAGGAGCGCAGGAGAGTAAGACCAGTTACACACATTTAAAGCCTTTGCTCATGTCACATCTGCTTACCTACTGTCATTAAAGCAAGTCACAAAACTAAGCTGAAAGTTATGGGGCAGGGATATGCACTTTGCCTACAGTGAGGCAATGGCAAGGGTGTGGTTGTATTATTACCACAGAGGAATAAAGACTTGAGACCAGTAATTCAATCTGTTACATATTTCAGAATTTACATTGCTTAAAAACAGGGTGTACTTTACCGGATGCTTTACTAAGTTGGATTTATTTAATAAAGTACTTACATATTTTTATAGGCTAAAAATTTTTCAGTCATACTTTATGGCATGGAATTTCTGGTTGTTTATCTCATATTGAGAGTGTACCCAAATTGCTTTCCAAGAAAAATATTGGCTCTGTTGACAAGTACTCCCCAGCTTCCAACTGGAGTGATGTGCTGAGGCTCGTGTCTTTATTAAGCTCAGCTTTTAGAAAAGGAAGTGACTCCTACCTTAGCTCAATAGATCATTAAAAGCATATGGTTCCACATTTAACTTACAGTTTTAACTTAGCTTCACTCCAGGTACTTGGCAAGAGGAGTAATCTTGAATGCACTTAAATAAGCTCAACACCTTTCAAAATGCTAAGAGAAAATGGTTTTCAAGTACTGTGTGAAGGACTTCTAATCACAATGACTGCAAGAGTTACGTACCCAAGGCATTCATGGTTAGATTTGCGAAGTACTTAAATTTCCTAGAAATTCTATTTAAGGTTTGGAGGAGTTGGTCAGAGTCGCATCAGTTTCGAAGTGGTGTGTTACCCCAAAACATTTTAAGAGCCACTGCTTTAAATCACTCTGAAGTCTAATCCTGAATTAATGCATATTGTCAGAGTATATGGGGAAATTGGATCATAGAATAATTGCTCTCCTTACAATTGTTTTTACTTAATTGTATTTTGACATCATGTCATTCATTTAAAAATATATTGACACATCAACATATCTTACATTCATTCATATGTGTATATGTTTCATATTATATATTTCATCAAAACACGGTCCTGTGGGACTTCTGAACTGTTTTTACTATGAGGGTTTGCTGCTAATTTCAGTTATTATCTTATAAATAACCTCTCTGATGATCTACTAGAGAATTTTTCTGTGTTATAGATAATTATGTTTTTTTCTAAGTATCAAGTTTGTTTTTAAGCTCCTGGATAATTTGAATATCATAACTAATTGTGTTTGCATTGTTATATTGATTCCTAGGAAACTTAGAGACAGATTTGTCTCTAGCAAAGTGTAACGGAAACATGACATTCATTTTTTAATATTACTTGGCTGCATCTTTCTTTTCTACTCTATTTACCTATTGCTTCAATTTTCTTATTTTAAATCTATTTATCTTAATATGGTTTATTTCCTTGTAAACTACCTGAATACTTAGTGAAATAAAAGTAGAAGTAAATAAATCCAGTAGAATAATTTTTTTTTTTTTTTTGCGGTACGCAGGCCTCTCACTGCTGTGGCCTCTCCCGCTGCGGAGCACAGGCTCCGGATGCGCAGGCTCAGCGGCCATGGTCACGGGCCCAGCTGCATGTGGGATCTTCCCGGACCGGGGCACGAACCTGTGTCCCCTGCATCGGCAGGCGGACTGTCAACCACTGTGCCACCAGGGAAGCCCCAGTAGAATAATTTACTGAACTGATTGGGTATGATAATTGATCCATGTGGAAAAAAAATCTGTTAATCATAAAACTAAAAATGCTTTAAGAACAATAAATGTACATTTATAGAATGTACTTTTTTTTTTTTTTTTTTTTTTTTTTTTGCGGTATGTGGGCCTCTCACTGTTGTGGCCTCTCCCGTTGCGGAGCACAGGCTCCGGACACGCAGGCTCAGCGGCCATGGCTCACGGGCCCAGCCGCTCTGCGGCATGTGGGATCCTCCCAGGCCGGGGCATGAGCCCCTGTCCCCTGCATCAGCAGGCGGACTCTCAACCACTGCGCCACCAGGGAAGCCCTATAGAATGTACATTTTTAACCAGTCTTTTGATGTTTAAGTGTGTGTTTTCTGACAGTCTTATACCAATCACAATGTATTATTTTGGTTTCCTTAAACTGTGATGAGTTTTTAAAACACCTGCAAAGAAAACGGGGCTGAAATTTTTAAAACCTATTCTTTCCAATTGTCTTTCCACATCTTATTCACTAACAATTTGACTTTGCTACTTGCCTTTATTGTCTTTCCAAAGTATTAACTTTGTTTTCAGAGGAAAAACTTCCTTCCAATTCATTCATATTGAATTGGTAATTGTACAACTGGTTTAAGCAGATGTGGGATTAAATGCAACTTGAAGGGGACTGTGGTTAAGAAAAATGGTTCTTATAAAAAAGCACTTAAATTCTTTAATACTTTAAGAATTATATAGAATATTTCTGAAATTCTACCATAGTTAGGAGTATGAGAAAGGATGGAATTATCAGAAGGAAAACATGAAAAATAGATAAGGTATTGTGGTATCTTTATATATTAAGCTGTTCTGCAGTGCAAACAATGGACCACAGCTACACCTGACAGCATGGAGAAGTACCAAGAAATCTGTTGAGTGGAGAAAGCACCTTTTATAGAATGTTCAGTAGCAAGCAAGACTAACTATACATTGAGCGATCCATTCAGACATGGTAAAATTTTAAAATCAAAGAAGATAATGAAAAAGACAAATTTTTAGACTGGTAGTTCCTTCTGGGAAGAGGAGGAGGTTATGCTCACAGAGGGATGCAGGAAGTTTTCAAATAATCTTCCCTTTTCTTGAGCTGGTGTTGTGCACATGGATGTTTAGTTATTATTTAAACTTTATGTAGAACAGTTATCCATTCATATGCATATTTAAGTAAAAATTAAACCTTAAAAGGAAAGAAAATAGATCAGATAAAGAGAGTGAAAAATAACAAAGACAATATACAGTTGAATATATACCCCACCAAGAGACTCAGATAATGAACAGCATACTTCAAAAAGAGATTAGGGAAAGGGACTTGAAATACCTCTGATTATTTTAAATATATATGTAATATGTAAATGTGTGTGTGTTTGTATTTTTATTAGTACCTGAATATTTAACCTAATTATGCCATTACAGTGATAAAAGCATGGAAATAATTCACATAAATTGATTTTTACAAAAAATCACTTTATAAAAGTTATTTTCATCTGTCCATTTTTGATTATCACTCTAAATATGGTCAAAACTTTATAATGAACTAAAAATAATTAAAAATAACTCCAATAAATTCATTTTTTCACCAGAAACATTGCCATGTTTCTAAAATGCATATCAAGTCTGCGCTGTCTCCACTTAATGCCAGACAATAACCCGAGAATTTTTTTTATCGTAAAGGTCAGAACCCCTGGTAGTCTCTAAGTACTTCAGACTTCACCTGATTTTAAATCATTTACAGAAAGGATAGTGTGCCCAAATCCCATTAACCTTCCTTGACCCTTTAATCAGCATTTCCCTAGATAGAAATTTAATTGTACTTATTTGACCTTTAATGATTGAAATCCAACTATTTAGTATGCTAGTCTGGTAATCTACAGCTTAGATAATATGTTTCTCTGACTTCCATTAATATGCTCTAAATAAAATACATTTATCCTCTTATCAGATGATACAGAATTTTTGGGGGGAATAAATTTTATATAATGTGACTGGTGTGTTTTTATTTTAACAAAATAAAAACAGTAGTAGTATTTTTATATCTGAATAACTATTATCACACTGACTTGGTGTTTATAAGGGTTTTTTTTTTCAGTTCGAATGATGAGGTAATAATTTACAGAAAGTAACATTTACCCTTAATAGGTGTAAGTTCTATTGTGAAGAATCTTTATAGCCATTGCTACAATCAAGATATAGAATATTTCCATCACCCCAAAAAGTTCTCTTATGACTCTGTTCAGTCTCCCTCCATCCCCCTCTACCACCCACTCTACCCACTCCATCCACTGGCAACAATGATTTCTTGTTCCTCAGTGTAGTTTTGTATGTCTGGTTTCTTTCAGTTACCATAATCTTCTGCAGTTCATCCATGTTCTTGCATGTATCAGTTCTTTTTTATTGCTGAGTAGTATTCCATTGTACAGCTGTACCACAATTTGTTTATTAATTCACCAGTTGGTAAGCATTTCAGCTGGCTCTGGTTTATGCCAATTATGATTAAAGCCTCTATAAACATTTGTGTACAGGTTTTTATGTGGACATATATTTTCTCTTGGGCAAATGCTTAGGAATGAAATTGCTAGATCATATGATAAATATGTGTAATTTTATAAGAAACTGCCAAACTGTTTCCAAAGTTGCTGTTTTCTTAAAAACCCCGTGTCTGGCTGGAATAATTTTGCTTTTGCGTGTAGAACTAACTTTAACATTTCTTGCAGCACATGTCTGCTAACAGTGATTTCTCTTGGCCCTTTCTTTGGAGGGGGAGGGTCTGAAAAAGTAATTAGCATTCATTTTTGAAAGCTATTTTTACTTCATAAATAAGTCTGGATTGGCTTTTTTTTTCTTGATATTTTAAAGATGTCATTCCACTGTGTTATAGCTTACATAGTATAAACAAGAAGTCTGATTTAATTCTTTTCTTATTCCTTAGTATAAAAAATGTGTTTTTTCCTCTGGCTGCCTTCAAGATTTTCTCTTTGGTTTTCAGCAGTTTGATTGATACGTCTAGGAGTTATCCTGCTTAGGATTCTTGATGTCCTTCGTTATTTGGAAAAATTCTCAACCATTATCTTCTCAAATAGTTTTTCTGTTCCTTTCTCTTCTTTCTGGGATTTCAGTTACTCATACGTTAGATTCTAATATTATATTCAACAACTTTTACATATTATGGTTTTGGGGTTTTTTAAATTTTCACCCTTTATTCTCTTTGTGTTTCAGTGTGCATAATTTCTGTTGATTTATCTTTAGGGTCATTGATTGTTTCTTCAGCTGTGTCTAGTCCACTGATGAGCTTGTGGAAGGAATTTTTCATTTCTGATATTATTCTTTTTCTAATAGTATTTTTCCATTTTAATATTTCTTAGAGATTTCATCTGTCTGCTCAAATTCCCCATCTATTTAGGTATGTTGGCCATCTTTTTCTCTAGATTCTTTACCATAGTAAGCATAGTGATTTCAAAGTCTATGTCATAGATCTAAATTTCAGGTCAGCTCTGAGTCTGTTTTTGTTGATCACTTTGTCTCTTGAAAATGTTTTTTTGTTTGTTTTCTTATTTTGTTTTGCTTACATTTATGTGCGTCTTCTCATTTTTTGTTAAATTCCAGTCATGCGTGGAACTATAGAGGCTGAGATCAATAGTATTTGTCATTATTATGGGAGGTTGAGTCAATTTAGTCAGAAGCTGGCCTGGATCTGGATTTTATTATTGCTGTGAGTTCTGTCAAATCACCATAGCTTTCACAGTCCTCTAGCAGTGGGCTGTTGCCTAAGCCTGCGGGGCTAGATGCTAGAGACTTTTTCTTAGTGTTAGTACTCCACCGTCAGCTTTCAGTCAGCCAGCACAGATCCCCGGGGGATAGACTGCTGCTGTCTTTCTGTACTAGATTGCATCGGGGCTAAGGGAGAGTTCTCTGTTGTTCTGGTGAGCCTCAGTCTTAGGGAAGCACTGTGTGCCTGGGCCTCCATGAAACAAGGTGGAGAGCTTAGAGCTTTTTCAGTGATTCTGTTCCTTCTGTCTCTGGCAGCTTAACTCTGTCTTATATTTGTGAGTGGTTTTTAAGCGTTTCCTGCTTCTCTCCCAGCAGTGGGAAATCTCTACTTGGTGTCTGGGGTCTTTGGCCAAAGACATTTCCTTGCCCCTCCACCAGAGAGGTTTTTTTTTCCTCTCTCCCTCCTCCAGTTATAATTAGTCTTTTCCTGTGTCCTGGCAGTGACAGACTTTGTTGCTTTTTCCTAGTGGATTAAGGCTTTGCTTTACAGGGGAGATTTAGAAGCTGTGCAGAAAAAACCATTTACACTAATGGATGATTTCACAGATGCCATTAAGAGGGTTCTAGTCAACTATTTTGATCATAGTTGCTTAAAATAACACAGAATTTGTAAAAGCTGGACTGCAGGTAATTTTTATATTAATATTTCATTTGCTGATTCTGTTCCTGTTTTCTGAAACTATTTCACTAATCCTTGATAATTGATAATTATGAGGCATTTTGCCTTTAAAAATACTTAACTCCCAAAACCTTTTTAGCTATTGGCATTGTCCTTTTTTTATTTTTAATTTGTGACTGCTGTAAGTCAGTGATTCTAAGGACACTTTTTTTTTTTATATAAATTTATTTTATTTATTTATTTTTGGCTGTGTTGAGTCCTCATTGCTGCACGCAGGCTTTCTCTAGTTGTGTCGAGCAGGGGTTACTCTTTGTTGCAGTACAGGGGCTTCTCATTGTGGTGGCTTCTCTTGTTGCAGAGAATGGGCTCTAGGCACATGGACTTCAGTAGTTGTGGCTCATGGGCTTAGTTGCTCCACAGCATGTGGGATCTTCCTGAACCTGGGATCGAACCCCTGTCCCCTGCACTGGCAGGCGGATTCTTAACCACTGCGCCACCAGGGAAGTCCCAAGTGCACTCTTAATTTAAGGTTGCAATGTTCATGATTGCCACATTCTTGTTAGAAGGAACTAATACCCATACTTGGTGATACAACTATATACTTTTTTTTTTTTATAAACTTATTTATTTTTTGCTGTATTGGGTCATCGTTTCTGTGTGAGGGCTTTCTCTAGTTGCGGCGAGCGGGGTCCACTCTTCATCATGTTGCGTGGGCCTTTCACTGTCGCGGCCTCTCTTGTTGTGGAGCACAGGCTCCAGACGTGCAGGCTCAGTAGTTGTGGCTCACGGGCCCAGTTGCTCCGCAGCATGTGGGATCTTCCCAGACCGGGGCACGAACCCGTGTCCCCTGCATCGGCAGGTGGATTCTCAACCACTGTGCCACCAGGGAAGCCCCTACTT
>NW_006797481.1:7360591-7364745 GCF_000442215.2 Lipotes vexillifer | reverse complement strand
GGATTCTCAACCACTGCGCCACCAGGGAAGCCCCCTTTTTTTTTTTTTTTAAAGCTGAGGGGAAAGTCAAGAGACTTCTTCCCAACAGGATGGAAATTTTATTTTTTATTTTATTTTACTTATTTATTTTTGGTTGTGTTGGGTCTTCGTTGCTGTGCACCGGCTTTATCTAGTTGCGGCGAGCAGGGGCTACTCTTTGTTGTGGTGTGTGGGCTTCTCATTTTGGTGGCTTCTCTTGTTGCAGAGCACAGGCTCTAGGCGCACAGGCTTCCATAGTTGTGGCACGCAGGCTGTAGAGCGCGGGCTCAGTAGTTGTGGCACGTGGGCTCTAGAGCGCAGGCTCAGTAGTTGTGGTGCACAGGCTTAGTTGTTCTGTGGCATGTGGGATCTTCCAGGACTAGGGATCGAACCCATGTCCCCTGCATCGGCAGGAGGATTCTTAACCACTGCACCACCAGAGAAGTCCCACAACTATATACTTTAGATTTAAAAATCCAGGATAAACAGTATAAACATGATTATTAGTTTGATAGACATTATAAATGCCAGGCTACACCCCCCCATTTTTTTTAACTCCCATTTTATTTACAAGAACAAACTCTTCAGCCCTCAGTGAAATGGTTAGGCAGGGTAAAAACTTCTTGAGTGGCAGTTTAGCAAGGAAGTGATGAGCCTGGACTCTGGGGCCAGACCACTTGGGTTCTAATTAGTTTCACATCTTAGTAGTTGTGTGACTTTGGACAAGTTACTCAGCCTCTTGATGCCTCAGTTTCCTCATCTAAATGGGAGATACTAATAGTATCTACCTCTAATGCTTATTGTGAGAATTATGAGAATTAATATATGGAAAGCACCCAGAACAGTGCCTGGCACATAGAAAGTACTATATAAGTGTCTGTTGTTATTGTTGTTTGCTATAAGATTCTCATTATAAAAATCTCAAGGAGATGTTGATAAGCTGAACCAAACCAAAAATGGAAAGGCAAGGGACTGGAAAAAATACTTGAAAGAGATTATTTGGCCACAGGCTATTCCAGAGGCTACAAGAAGAGAAGGGCAGAAGGAGTGACCTAGCCACAAATACTGGAGTATAAAGCCTTGGTTACGTTTGATCAGATCTCAATTTCTGATCACACATTAAAATGCACTTGGGGGCTTCCCTGGTGGCGCAGTGGTTGAGAGTCCGCCTGCCGATGCAGGGGCCACGGGTTCGCGCCCCGGTCCGGGAGGATCCCACATGCCACGGAGCGGCTGGGCCCGTGAGCCATGGCCGCTGAGCCTGCGCGTCCGGAGCCTGTGCTCCACAACGGGAGAGGCCACAACAGTGAGAGGCCCGCGTACCGCAAAAAAAAAAAAAAAAAAATGCACTTGGGTAATTGAATCCAAAGCTAAGTCCATGGAGCAGGGGTGGAAGGGAGGGAAAAGAGAATGGGCCAAGCAGCGTGTTGGCCAGAAGAGCACAGGCTCACTTCTTTAGTTCCTTCATTCTGATCAGAACACTAATAATCTGGAATTGGACTCACTAATGGATTATTATTCCAGGTTTAGCTGTGTGAATACCAACAAGTTATTCAACCCCTTTGAATTTCAATTTCTTTATAAAATGGAGATGATAATAATTAGACTTGTTAGTGTTGTTAAAGGAAATAATCCACATAAAGTGCTTATTATTAGCTCAGTGCCTTAAACAGGAAATGTTCCGAATGGTTTTCATTTTCACCACCATGCCCCCCGTCGTCATTATCATCCTCATCAACTGGTATGTAGAATCATAAACTCCTGAATCCCGACCTGACACAGCCTCTGCTTCTACACTATTTCTCATACCTCCAGCTTCTAAAAGAAATAAGTACACAGAGACCAAGACCAAACAGATGCTCACAGTAATACTACAATGAAGCTTTGGCCTCATAGGTAGACCCTAGTTGAACTAGCCTGGCCTGTTTGGAGAATTAGATAATGGAGACCTGATCTGGTCTTTCACTCCTGTATATACCAACACAGCTCTTTGGCAAAGTAGAGAGGCTTTAAACCCATGTCATATTCTAATGATTATAGTTTTATTTCCAATCTTTATGCTTTTTGCTTCTTTTTCTTGTATGAATTAGGACCTTCATATGATGCTAAATAAGTCTTGATAGCAGATCTCCTTGTCTCATTTCTATTCTCAGGGGAATGTCTTAGTTCGGGCTGCCATAACAAAATGCCACAGGCTGGGTGGCTTAAGCAACAATTTTATTTTCTCACAGTTCTGGAGGCTAGAAGTCCAAGGTCAAGGTGCCAGCATGATTGGTTTCTGGTGAGAGCTCTCTTCTGGCTTATAGACAGTCACCTTCAACCTTTGTCTTCACATGGCAGGGGCAAAATAAAGTAAAAGAATATAATAATGAAAAGCTTTTGATCTAGTTCTAAAGTGATTAAGCAGAGACTGAGTCCCCAGAATATAATGGATGCACTGTCACTTTTAATTTATGTTTATTAAAAATATTTGACTATGAAAAATTAAATGGAAATAAACTACTTTCCTTTAGATTTCATATGATAGCAATTAACACAGCGAAAGAGGCAGCATGTTGAATAGATTTTCTTGTTGGACTTCCTGGGTTCAGATTCCAGTTCCTTCATTTACTAGCTCTGTGATCCTGGCAAGTTAGCTAACCTGTCTAAGCCTCAGTTTCTTTTGTAAAGGGCCTGTAAGAAGGGCCTTTTGAGAAGATTTAAGTGATAATCTCTGTAAAGTGCTTGGCACATAGCAACCACAGTTTATTGACCATCAGCATTATTTTTGTTAAATTAAACAAAATTTAAATTAAATAAAACTTAATTTTGTTAAATTAAAAGACACTTGAAAGTAATTCAAGTTAAGGAAGAAAAATTCCTTCTGGACACAACTACTTGAAGTTAAAGAAAGTACAAATAAAATAGCCTTTCCAATATGTTTATTTTAGCATATGTCTGACCAAATTATTTTAGTGAAAATGTCTCAACTACATATAAAAGTAGCTTCAGAATACAGCTTAAATATTTTAAAAATAGAATTTGAGAAACAGAGCCTTGTCACATTGTAATAAGTTGTAATATCAGTCTTAAAAAAACAGAAAATTATTAATTTTAGAAAACAGCTATATTGTAATATAGTGTACTCTTAGGTTTATTACATGTCAACCATATCTTTTTGAAAAATGTTCACAACAATTAAACAGTAGATTTTTTAAGAGCAGCAGTGATGTGAGTCTAAGTCTAAAAGCTAATACTGGGGTAGAAATATACATTTGTTAGACTATTAAAAGATACAGTCCTTTCATGAGAAATTGTTCAAAGAACTATTCCTGTATTCCTAAAGCATGTAATTTAGGTACTTGAGTGCCAGAGTTTCTTTGGAGAGTGTGTGTCAATGCATTTCTCTGTCACATAAAGTAAGAAATCAGATGTTTAAAAACATTGTGCCCAGAGATGCAGAGGGACATTTTGCTATTAAGAATACTTCGGATTTCTGTGAATGTAAATTTATAAGTCTAAAGAAGTGAACTTTTCACAAGGAAAATGGAAAAATTTCCAAAATGACTTAAAACATTGCAAATATTTTTACTTTCTTCTATCAGATGATTTATAAACATACTACTGTCTTCCCTTAATTTCAATTTCTGAAAGATTGGGAATGTTTGTATTAACCAGATATATATATAGTAATTACTGTTTATTTTCATAAAGGTTCAGAGGTCCAAAGAGATGACATTCTGTGGATAGCCATGGCAGGGACTCATCAGATATGGGCATTCCTGTTGGACTATGGCAGATTACCAAAGAAAAAGTAAGTGGTAACATCGGTAACATGTCTCTTTGGGTAAACGTGGCGTTCACAGAACTCCTTTTCCCGAAGTCTCCATCCTCGTAGCTCTCACTGTACTAGTCAGGATGTGCTGGGCTGTGCTACCATGACCAGCAGCCCAGGTCCCCGGTGGCTTAGGACGAGGTTTGTTTGCTGGGGGAGCACTACTCTGGCCCCAAGGCTGATGCAGCAGCCACCGTCTGGAGCTCTGCCAGCTGTCCTGGCAGAGAGAGACAGAGGTGGTGAGTTGCTCGCTGGCTCTGTAAACTCCTCAGAAGTGACACACATCACTTCTACTCACATTTCGTCAGCCCAAGTAAGGCTC
>NW_006797481.1:7360155-7360581 GCF_000442215.2 Lipotes vexillifer | reverse complement strand
CTTGGGGGAGTTTGGGAAGAGCGGTCCCAACCGAGCATCCACAAGGAGAACTGGGAACATCTTTTATTTTAATGCATATTTCTAATATCCTTGATCATTAATTCAAATATTTGAAGACTGCATAGCAGAGTAGTTAATAGCTCAGGTTTTGTAGTCAGGCCTGACCTGAGATTGAGTCCTGGCTTTGCCACTTATTATCTACATGAGCTTAGGAGAGTCACTTTAACTTTCTAAGCCTCAGTTTCCTTATTTATATCTACCTCATAGGCTTGTTTTGAGAATTAATGTGTGTGAAGAGCTCAGCCTAGTGCCTGGCATGTACAGTAAATGTTGGTAGCATTGCTGCCACTGTTAGGGATATAAAGCTGGAAAAGTAGTGTCTCTACAAATTTTCTCGTATTTTTTCTATAGAGCCTTTCCTTTCTC
>NW_006797481.1:7338606-7360145 GCF_000442215.2 Lipotes vexillifer | reverse complement strand
TCTTTCCCTCCCTTCCCTGCCCTCCCCTCCCTTCCCCGCCCTCCCCTCCCATCTCTCCCTTCTTACCCTCTCCCTCCCTCTCACCCCTCTCTGTCTCACCTGTTTTTGGTTGCACTTATTTGTTTACATAACTGTTTTCTCCTAGTAGACTGCCTCTTAAAGGAAAAGACCCTTTCTCATTCACTTTTGTGTCCCCTGTACCTAGCACAGTATCTGACACATGATAGGAGCTCAGTAAGGGTCTGCAGAAGAAATAAATCAATGAAAGTCATAGACCATAAAGACTGTCAAACCACCCTAGAAAGTAAGTGTCAGTCACCTCAGTTACCTTTATCAGTAGAAACGGGCAGTTATATAGGTAATCGAAAATATCAGATATTCTAAAGAGTGTATATGTGTGTGTTGCTTTGTACGATGTTTTGCAACATTTAATCATTCATCGAACAAATATTTATTAAGCAAACTAGGCACTGTGCTTGGCAGAAATGATATGTTTACTATATTAAGAATAAAATGAAAAGATGTGGTTACTGTCCTCAGCGGGTTTTCAGAGGAAGAATCAGATCAGCAAACAAAAATAGTTGGGAAGTACAGGTGGTGTGTGCAAAAGGAATCACTGCAGTTGTCCTTTAAATGGAAGTTGTCCCTTACGTAAGTAAGAGGAACACCTGATATAAATAAGATCTGGGGTATCAAGGAAGGCTTCCTGGAAGATGGTACTAAACTAAAACCTGACAAGAGAGTAGAAAGGAGTTCAGAGGAGTGGAGGTTTTCCAGGCAAGAAATGACCCTAGTGACGTCAGTAGCAGCCAGATCATGAAGTGCCTTGTGAGTCTTTTTTAGAGATTTGAACGTTATTCTGCATACCTTTATAGAAAATTTTAAGCTGGGAAGTGACATAAGATTTGTGTTTTTGAAAGGACACTGGCAGCATTTGGAATGTGACAGTACTGGAGACAGAGATACAAGTGAGGAGGCGATTGCTATTATCCAGGCCAGAGACGATAGTAGCCCAAACAGCGACAGGACCGATAACATATAAGATGAGGAAGAAAGTAGTAGCAGAGATGACCAGAATATGCTGTTGTAAGCGATGGCTGTTTTGGACCTAGATGGTCAAGAGTGGACTAAATTTCCACATAAGTAGAGTTGTCACTTGTTTGCAATAGTAAAGTGTCCATTTGGATCACATTGAGCTGTATTATAATTTTTAAGGACGCTTTATCTTTGTTACTGATCTTCAAGTGGTAATAACTCCTGAGCTTTTAGAAGTTACTGTTTCTCCCCACTCTTTCTACCTTTAATTAAGGGAACTCCTTTTTAAAATTGTTGTAACTCCTTTATTTGTTTGACATATTGGTTATTACATGTATTCCCCTGAGTAGGTTATTTTTACGAGTTCCTTGAATAAATGGCTGTATTTATACATTTTGTATCCCTTTGCCTCCACTCCCGGCCCCCCTACCAAAGTTAGCATTGGGATCTTATCAACTAGTAAATGATATGATGGTCATTTTAGACTTTTGCATGTTGTGCCCTATTAGGAAATGATACACATATAGTCTCTCGTTATTTTGCGTCTGAAGTCAGCTTCTTCCCTTCCCTCAACCCAGGACGTTACCATGTCTTCCTTACAGTTCCTCTGACATAAACTTGGAAGCCAAGGTATAAAACTTTCTCTGCATTACAAAAGGAATCATTACGATAGTCCTTTAAATAGAAACTTCCCTACTGTATATAAGAAATGGATTTGTACAATCGATTAGTTAAAGCAGTGTAATCATCTTATATTATTATCTTAAAATGAGTACCTGGCTATCTTTCACAAATTATTCTTTTAATTCTTTTTTCTAGTCTCTACTTATATACAAGAAAATAAAACATTTTTAATGAAAATTTAAGCTTTAAGCTATCAAGAGCTAGAAAAGGTTACCTAGATCTTTTTAATTCCCTTTCAGAACCTAATGTTGCATGAAGCTAAGAAGAGGTCAGGAAGTAAAGGTGGGATCTAGCTGTACCTATCTCTGATCACTTGGAGGAAAAAAAAAACTATCCTATCAATGATATGATCTTTATTCTTATATTTCTAACTTTGTCAGTGATTTCCTGTCTTGCCATTGAGAATAGTTTCACTTTTGTGTATGTCAAAAATAAAAAAAGGTAGAAAGGTCTCTACACAGTGGATAAATAAGTTAATGATTAGAAATGACAGTGAAAGGTGATTTGCACAATTTAGGCCAAGATCACTGGATTTTATTTTTTTGTATATAATGCTGTTACCATTGATTTCATCATTTACATTCATTTGTTTAATGAAGTTGGACACAGTATAACAATGTTGACTTCACCTATGAATTTGTCTTTTTTAGTGAGTTAAAAAAAGGAACCTGCCTTCGGTTTGCTGGAAGTGGAAATGAAGAGAATCGAAATAACTCATATCCTCACAAAGCAGGTTTTGCCCAACCTTCAGGTCTTTCTCTGGCCTCAGAGGATCCCTGGAGCTGCCTGTTTGTAGCAGATAGTGAGAGCAGTACAGTGAGAACCGTCTCACTGAAAGATGGAGCAGTGAAGCACCTTGTGGGAGGAGAGAGAGATCCTATGGTAATGAAAAGTACTCTGGTGTGGTGTGCCTGCTTAACAAGCTTGTGATTTTCTGAATTGTGAAGAGTTAATAACATTTAGGAAGGAGAATGTTCTTGGCTTATCCATGTTAAAATGGAAGTCAAACCAAAGGAAATGTGAGTATGAAGAAATACAAGTAACAAAACCACCTAAGAAAATAAAATGACTCGATTATATATAAATGTCAAAGTTTCAGGGAAAAAGGAAAGATAAAATATTGATTACCAAGCAAGGGGAAAATGTAGATTAGATATTTGGCAGTAGGGAGGAAAGAGCACCAGATCAGTAGACTTGACCTGTTCCTGATCAGATATGTGATTTTTGTGAATAAAATTCCTAAGCACCACAAATTAATTCAAGTTCAGAATTCTATCATGTTTTTCTACTTTCAGTCAAATGCCCAACCCTATTTATATGAAGTCAGACTTTTTCCCCTTTAAGTAGCATATACAGCTATCTTAATTTTCACTTTATACCCTGTAAAAAAATTTAATACATGCTGTTTCTTTCTTTCTTTAAAAAAAAAAAAAAAAAGAATTTATTTGCTTTTGGTGATGTTGATGGAGTAGGAATCAATGCAAAGCTTCAACACCCACTTGGAGTAACTTGGGACAAGAAAAGGAATTTAGTTTACGTGGCAGACTCTTACAATCACAAGGTGAGTCTTGAAAGAAATATATAATACCCTGCTTTTCACTTTTGGTATTTAAAATGCTGAAAGATCTGTGAGCCTCCTACAATTGCCGCTAAAATATAGCGAGGAATGACAGTTTTGGACAACTGTACATAAGCCTTTCTGTTCTTTTCTTGGTCCTTTCTTGCAGAGAGGATGTGATGGTCCTCTGAGCTGGGGGGAGAGGACTGAACAAATTCCCAGTGACTGTAGCCAAAAATTGTGAATTGCAAGCCATTAAAGCTGCTTAGTAACATGTTGAGTAAATGAGGAGAAGGCAGGTAGCAGGCAAATTAACATGTCAGCTAACGAATGAACATTTTTGAGCCTTTGCACAGTTGCCACGCCTGTTAGCAAATAATTCCGTTTTCATCAGCATTTCCATTTTTTTTGTCTCTACTGCATTTTTACGGCGCATTTTTCCTTTTTATAAAATCAGTGGAACCCAAATGTTAATATTTTTGTGATGAGAGACTGTGAATTTAATGTAATTGAAACACAGTGAGGAGTCATTAAGTTTACCGTAAGTAGCCAAATCCTCAGCCAATGTTAGATATTCATGAGAAGAAAGTCAGTTCAACTCTGTCCCATTGTGAGTGAATAGAAGAACATTAAAAAAAATTTTTTAATTCCATAAATTATCAAAGATTGCTTCTAGAAGACAGGATGTAACTGGGGATTTTATAGTGTTTAGCCCTCAGAATGAAATATCTCCCCTTAGACTGTAATTTGAATGTTTGGCTTTTCAAGAAAATATGGAAATGTCTGTTCTTTTTCTGAGATTTATTAAGAATACTAATGTCAATCAGGAATTCCCTGGCTTGCTTAATATGATACTTTTCCATACTACAAATGTGCAGTTGAGCTTCAGATATATAAATTTTTGTTCTATCTTCTTAGATTAAAGTTGTGGATCCAGAAACAAAAAACTGTACAACATTAGCGGGAACTGGAGATGCAAGTAATGTTATCGGTTCCAATTTTACCGACTCAACTTTTAATGAACCAGGAGGCTTGTGTATTGGAGAGAATGGTCAGTTATTATATGTGGCGGACACCAATAACCATCAAATTAAAGTGATGGACTTAGAAACAAAAACAGTTTCTGTGGTAAGTAATCTTTAAGTTAAAGGGCATCATTTTAAGAAAGATTCTGAGATCCTCAGCAACAACAGAGGCACTTTCGGTTAGGCCATCTCTAGTGCTGAAAGTGAAACGTGGGTAGAGTAGTGAGTGGGTGCCTATTCCAAGGATATCCTGTTATTTTTAAAATAAAAATTCTATTTGTGCCAAGAGTGTTTGAGAAAGATTCTAGAAGTTGGAGAGAGTCTGATGAACTTTCAGAAAAGGAAAAAAAAAAGGACTCATCTGTTTTTAAATGTATGGACATACTGACACACTACACATACAAACTATGTGGGTTGGGTTGTTTAATCTTGGGGTTTTTTTTTTTAATGATCCTCTGACTAGTGGGTAATCTTTGTTTCCTATGGTGAATCCATTACCAAATAATCTTTAAAGGAAGCTCTAGGAGCCACGTTTCTCAAGACTTAAAAATAAGATTGAGGGCTTCCCTGGTGGCGCAGTGGTTGAGAGTCCGCCTGCAGATGCAGGGGACACGGGTTCGTGCCCCGGTCCGGGAAGATCCCACATGCCGCGGAGCGGCTGCACCCGTGAGCCATGGCCACTGAGCCTGCGCATCCAGAGCCTGTGCTCCGCAATGGGAGAGGCCACAGCAGTGAGAGGCCTGCATACCGCAAAAAAGAAAAAAAAAAAAAAAAAAAGATTGGAAGAAACTTAAGTAAGTTCTAATTTTAAAGATATCGATATGGTCTCTAATACAAGTTACCCCTTTATATATCACATTTGCCTGGAAAAATGCAAGAGTTTTTTTTCTAAAATTCTAGGAATTTCCAAAATGTGTTTAAAAATAAAAACACAGATTCCCATCATAAGTGTCATTTCTCTTGACATAGATCTCTGATATAAGATGAATGACATCTTATAGTTGGCAATGAAAATTATAAGAGGGCGTATAATATATCCACTACATTTAAATTGATAAAGTTTAATTTTAATTTCCTGCTATCTATAAACATATTGGACAGTTAATTTAATTCAGTTTCATTCATAAACGTTGGCAGTTTTTTGGCCAGGATGAAATATTTTTCTGAACCTACGAAATAATCATGAGGAAATTTAAGTAAACAGATTCTGATTCAGAAGAGAATGGCAATTAAGCTTCCTTGACACAGAATCTCATGTTTGTACTGAAGTCTGAAAATAAGCTCTGTCAGTCTATAATACTATAAAGTACTTGTGCTTTAAAAAACAGATTTTCTTGTTTTCTAGCTCCCAGTCTTCAGATCTGAAAGTGCCATGGTGGACGGCCCATTCCCAGCAGAAAAACAGAAGACCTTACCCAGACTACCTAAATCTGCTCCAGGCATTAGACTTTCCCCGGTGGCTGCATCTCCAGGGCAAACTCTTCAGTTCAAGCTAAGATT
The DNA here is from genome assembly GCF_000442215.2 of Lipotes vexillifer. Lineage (NCBI taxonomy): Eukaryota > Metazoa > Chordata > Mammalia > Artiodactyla > Lipotidae > Lipotes > Lipotes vexillifer. Next base: position 7,354,343 of record NW_006797481.1, on the reverse strand, counting down.
AGACCTCCCATCAGGAACAAAGCTAACTGAAGGAGCACCCAGTTGCTGGTTTCTGTCAGCTGAAGGTATGACAATAATCTTGCAAATGCAAATATTTCATAAATTCTTGAGATTTGATCTAGTAATTTTTCTCATTTGTGATATGTTTACAGTTGGGCAGGATTTGAGGAAGGTCTTGTAAAACAGACAGATCCAGATCGAACCCCACTTCAGCAGTTTTCTTTAGCCTTTGAGATTCTTTTATTAAATAATTGCCACCATTTGCTATTAAGCAAATTTATTACATGAGACAGACTCGTGTGGTCTTAGAATGTTAGGCCCTTGAATATTAGGGCTGAAAGGCACCAAAGGACACCATCTGTTTTAAGACTCGTATTTTATAAATGAGACTAAGGGCTCAAAGAGATAAAGTGATTTGCTGAAGGGCATATATTGAATTAGGTCAAAAGATGGAATTTGAACCCAGCTCTGCTGGTTCTTAGTGTAGTGTCTTTTCCATTGTGCTACTCCATCTCAAACTAGCTCTAGGGTTATTAGTCCTAAAAACGAAGTTAGTTTTTTAAAGACATAAAATTCAAAGCCACCAGTTACGCATTGGGATGTTACAAAAGTTTGCAAACCTCACTCTCGGTTTCTGTACTTAACTCACCATGGTTTGTGAACCAGCACCGGTCCACAGACTATATACTTTGGTGACCCTGTTCTAGAGCACTGCAGCATAAAGAGATCAAGGAGGGAGGTAGGGACCCACATGGAAGACCGAAGAGTGAATAAGCAAGTAGAAGCAAAACCAAGAGGGTAGTTTCCTGAAGCAGGTGTTTTAAGGAGCGTAATCAGCTGTGTTGAGTGTGATCGATAGATCAGGTGAAATAAGGACTAAGAATTGATCGTTGATTCAATGTTATAGTTAATTGATGTCCTCGACCAGGGCCGTTTCAGAGTGATGGAGGAGGTGCCTGATTAGAGCAGGTTAAAAAAGAATTGAAGGAGAGGAACTGGAGAAAGCAAATATAGATAGCTCTTTGAGGAGCTGAGCTAAAAAGATAAGGGGAAAGAGAGCAGTTGGCCGCAGGGGAAAGCGGAGTTGAGAGAGCAGTGTGTTTGTTATATTGATGGCAAAGATCAGTAGAGGAAAGGACTGATGGTATGTGTTGCGGGGTATCCTTTAGGCGGATAGGAGAGGTGGCAGGCTGGCCTTTGCCAGGAATTTGGACCTCATTTCCACGGTAAGGAGGGAGGGCCCAGTATGCGACCCAGAGATCTAGATGGGTAACTGTGGAGTGGATGCTTGTGGAAGCACTCTTCCGCATGCTTCTGTTTTCTTAATTATTGGGAAGCACGGCCATCAGCTGAGAGTGGGAGTGAGAGGTGGTGGGGGAGGTTTTGGCGGTTTGCAAAAAGAAGAGTGTCAGGAAGGTGGGAGGGTGACTGCATGAGGGAAGTACAGTGGTTGCTGAACGGCCGGGAGGCTGTGTTTGAGGCTGGCTGTCATGAATTGAAAGTTAGGCTAGTCCACGTGGAGGCCGTTTGTCTCCAGCCAAGGTGAGGCACAGGGAGCAGAAGTGTAGGTATTGGCTAAGCAGTTTAATCAGCAGGTCTCTGGGGTCCTGATCCAGTATTATGATTACCACTACACCACTAAATCTCACAGATTCTCTTCTAAAGAATTAAATTGATTTTTCCCTTGAGTTTTTTTTAATATATTCTTGTTTTTAACTGAATTAACTTGACACAAACTCTTTCTAATTCAGTTCTTTGGTGGTTTTATTATTATCTTTCACTTTTCCAGATAGCGTCTGTCAAACGCTTTAGAGCTTTTAGTTGCTGTTCATTTTATTTCAGTAGTATCATTAGGACTTGACTTACCAGTTATTAAGCCTGAAGCTGTGTTTTCTTCTCTAGGGATTCCAAAGGTAGAATTTGAGCCCCATTAACTTTCTTGCTGCAAGAAATTGGATGCCAAAGCCATTGCTTAAAAGTATGCCATTCAATAGAAGAAAAAACATTGTTGGAGGAGGATGTGTAATTAAATACAGATGAATTACTATGATTAGAGTCCAGGCAGAGCCTTTGTCCTCAGTCACTAATTTGTGATCTTTTAATCTCAGAACATTTCCTGTTTGAGTCTGTTCTCGAAAGTATTCAGTTACTGTAAGTTATGTAAAGATTTGGGTGTGTGTTTGAATCACAGTGTGAGCTGATTTCATGAATTTGTAAGTAATCAGTGTACTGCTTGTCTTCTAGCAGTGCTTTCCAGCATCTCTAAGAGAGTAGACAACAATTTGAAAGTGAACAGTAGTAGGTCCAGAACTACATTCTGACTCCCGGTCCCTCGTGATCTTGCTGTGTCCTAGCCTCCCGTGCTCGCTGTGTCCTAGCCTCCCGTGCTCTTTCACAGGTTCTCACTCAGTTTTGAATTTGCTGCCCGACTCCTCCTGTCTCAGGCCCTCTCACACACTTTTCTTTTGTACATTACCCAGATCCAGGCTTTATGCCTTCTTACCTTGGTACCTTCTCAGAGCAGCAGCTACTGTCCTACAAGTGCCCGCTTGGTACCCACACCAAGAGAACAGAGAGATCTGCCGGAAGGAACCGCTGAGTTAGAGTTTGCTGGCTCTGGAGTGACTGAGCCTGTGGGGAAATCACCCCCATCTACTCCCCACAAAGGAGAGGGCTGAGCCATGCAGTACTAGAGGATGTTTGGCCAGAAAAGAACTCAAACCCTGGCCATTCATTCCGCAGTCCTCTGTAGGTTCAGAGCAAGTCCTCAACTGCCAGTTTAACTGTTCTGCCTGTGTCCATTAGTCTGAAAGCACTGAATCATTTGGAGATAACTGCTCTTTAACCGCACACAGAAAAATTAACAGTATTTTTTTAATAGGATACTGGTAAATTAACATGTTTAACTGTCAAATACACAAGTTAATTAGTATCAAGTTATTGGAGTACAAAACATGGATAGTATTAAAGGAAAGTGAAGTGATCTAAAGAGAAAATTCTTAGCTATTTTTAGCTGTCTATTTTAGATACATGTGATGTGTCCAAAAATTATCTAGAGAAACACTATGTTTTATTTCTAGAATTGGACATTAAGATAGTGTAATTTACTATTTTCCTGTTTTCATTTAACATATAAGAAGTTCCCCCACTAGCCTGCTATCTAACAAAATCAAACATTAAAATAAAACATATTCTTCAGTCCAGAAGCAAGCAAAAAGGCCAGAGAATTTTAAAAGAATTGTTTAAAAGCTCTGCACTTAATAACTCTTTAGATTCTCAACCTTTCACATTCTCCTTACTCTTATTTGATATATTTATCTCAGATTTAATTTTTCAGTCAACAGAATATTAGAAGCAATAAACTAAAGGAGAGATGAAGAGGACCAGTAGAGGCAGGTGCTCTAGTCTGTTGACTCATCCTGAGGTCAAAAGAGAGAAAAGCTAAAAAGGAGACATGGAATTTCATCACTACTCAGTAGATGGTCCAGTTTTTGTACAGATGGCCCCGAGTCGTTGTTAAGTCGTTAGATTACGTTCAATGTATTCTATTTAAGATGGCAGGAAAGCAGGTCCTGCATTTCCCAAATGATGGCTCTTAATAGCCAATGCTGAGTGTCAGCCTGAGTATGCACTTCCTCAATAGGACGCATATGTGCCTTCTGAGAGAAGGCACTGGGTGAATAAAAACATTTTAAAAACTTTAATACTAGAAGACTTAATGATTTTTAGTGGTTTTTTAGACTTTTGTTACATAGATAATCTATGTATTTAAGTCTCAGAGGAGTTTTATGTGTATTTTAAAATGAGGTAGACAAAATCTGTTCGTTTTCTACATTGAGTCCCTTGGAATAATGTATTCAGTGTTACTTGTTTCTAAAAAAATCAGTGGCTTTTTTTTATTACCACCTTTGGATATTCAGTAATTCATCGTCTTGAAAGTCACTGCAGAGTTGTACATACATTTGTATTCCCTAGATTATTTTGTAGTTTGCATATTATATTTCTAGACACTTATCTGGTAAAAATGATCTATTTTCTGAAGTGTCCTATGTTTATTTCTAGAACTTATTAATAGTTTTCATTTTAAATTCTATAATCACATTTTAAATCTATAACCATATTGGCAGTATTCATCTGGATTTCAGTAGAAATAACTATAATTTATTTTACAGTGTTCAAAGGAAGAATTTTAATTTGACATCAAGATGATTAGACTAGGAACTTCTTATATCTTATTTTGTATCCTTCACACAGAGCACAGTGCCTGGCACTTAGAGGCTTTCAGTAAATATTTGTTGATTGAATGAATCTAGTGTTCGTAAGGTTTGTCCAATTTCCTACTTCTTATACAGTCTTAATAATTTACCTTTTTATTTTCTAGGCAATGAATGGCTTCTTCAAGGACAGATACCATCTGGAGAGATAGAGAGCATTTCCAGTCAACCAACAATCTCACTGCAGATTCCTGGGGATTGTTTATCACTTGAAGCCGTTCTGTCTATCAGCGTATTTCTTTATTACTGTAGTGCAGACAGCAGTGCCTGTATGATGAAGGGAATTTTGTTCAGTCAGCCTTTAAAAATAACCGATACACAACAAGACTACATACCTCCAGTAGAACTCAAGTATATATTTTAGCAAGCTGGCTAGCATCCCAGTGCCTCCTGTTCTCCAACCCCCACCATCACTGTGTAATTTATGAAAAGAAACTTTATTCCTGCCTCTGGGTACCCAGAAACCCATTGTTGAGTTCTAGCAACTGATACTAAAATAAAGCTATGCTCCTTATTTATTTATTATAGACAAATTCCTTCATTCTCACTGTGTACTAGCTAAGTGATTGACCGTGATTTGAACCATGATCCTGTAATCTTTGCTGCTATTTGGCACAAGAGTTAAGTCCACATTATAGGACAATATTATCATGAGATAATTTGCAGTGAATACTGATAACAATAATGATACCAAATTTTTTGCGGTACGCGGGCCTCTCACCGTTGTCGCCTCTCCAGTTGAGGAGCACAGGCTCTGGACACGCAGGCTCAGTGGCCATGGCTCACGGGCCCAGCCGCTCGGCGGCATGTGGGATCTTCCCGGACCGGGGCACGAACCTGTGTCCCCTGCATCGGCAGGCGGACTCTCAACCACTGCGCCACCAGGGAAGCCCCGATACCAAATATTTTAACTAACTTTTTTACATTTATCAAGCAACACATCTGAGTGTGTAAATTTCACAATAACTTTAAACAGAAGTTAAGATCCAGTCCACATATTATAAGGACACCTGCCATTCAAGGTGCAAGGTCTGTTTTAGGCCCCCAAAAATGTCTTTTCATCACAGTAGCAGCTTAAAGAGTACCTAGGTGGTAAAAATGTTCTTTGTTCTCTTCTGCGATTTTCTCATTTGAGATATATTTATTCAGTCTATTTTAAATTATTTGCTATTTTAACATGCCATTATTAATGGCATGTTAAATATTCTGTATGTTTCTATATACAGAAAATATATTTCTATATTTCTAAAAGTTAGAGTCTCTAAGGACATACAGGCTCACTCCTTTAACTTTTTTCTGAAATGAACAGTCTTACCAAATAACGGATGAATCCACAGAAATGTTATGACTTCCAAGGAGTAAGGGACTTTGGGACACATTACTGTCTGTGATACCACTTAAAGAACTGTGACACTGAATCTGATGCAAATGGGTATGTATGTTGTCTTAGAAGGTTACATTTCAGTTGAAGCGTTAAATGCAGATGTTGTTGGGTTTGGGGGTTTTTTTGGTTCCCATATTCAGAATTTAAATTAGGATCATTTATTGTGATGTTTTTAAAAAGTACTGTCAAGCCTTCAAAGTGAATATTTCATTGTGAAGCACTTTCATGCTATTAACATGTATAGGTCTTAATATATTACTTTAAAGTATGAAGGCTGAAACATACAGTGAGTTGCTGACACTTTTTTGGTGGGGGTTTTTTAACCGTAAAAGAAATAGTCACCGGAAGATACTGAAAGGTTTTTTTAATCATAATTTCTCTTTATAACTATTTTTAGAGCCTCTGCTTGTTTTTACTAAAACTGATTCAACATGTTTGTGGTTTAATCAGCTTTACAAGATTTTTAAAAACAGGAGAATCGTATTTATTCAGTAAATATTTATAGACATTATTATAGCATAATATGCCTTCTCCCTTCAAAACCAGGGCTCAATCTGAAGTGTAATTTTTTAAGCATGATCATCTGCCCATAGCTTTATATTTTTTTGAACTACAGTTTTGAACATACTATTCACTTCTCTTTTTCAAGTTACCTAAATCTGAAGTAAGGAAATGCATAGATCATGACTTTCGTCTAATCTGTAGCCTGCTAAAGATATTTTTAAAGAGAAGTATTATAAACGTAAAGTTAAAAGGAATTCTGATTAAAATTTTATATAAGTACCGCATAAACCTTTTCTCTCCATAAAAAAAATATGTTCTGTAATAAAAGGATGTATAACATGAATTTGCTCTTTTATGGAGAATAGGCCATGGTAATTTTTTAATCTCATTTTATTATTATAGTTCTCATTTCCAGTTGGACAGGATAGTTTGGCTTAATTTTTTCCTATTTAAGGACAATAATTTCACTCTCTGAAAGAAGTATGTACAGTTTTAAATTGCTAATTCAGGAATGCCTGATAACTATTTTTTCAGTATTATACACAAATATACACACAGTATGTATCTTCATGTACACTAAAATCCAAAAATATTTCTTAGATGTTCACTTTATCTAGACAGAGTTTTCTGTTAGTATTAAGCTTATGCTCTTCTTGACTTTCAAAGTACAGTTTTACTGAACATTCTTATTCTTAGCCAGCCACTGGTCTGCATTGTTTTCTACCTTCAAAATATTATTTATATGGATTGGTATGATTTTTTGTAAATCATATTAAGCAATATAAATAGGTTCCTAGAATTTATGACTAACATAAATCTCTTACATAAGAGGAGGCACTAGAAAGTCTATTTTTAAAAACTTTGTGATTCCTGACTTTGTTTTCTATAAAGTTTTCTGCATATTTTTTAACTTATGCATGAGGAAAAGCAAAAGTTATGTTCAGTGATTGATAGTTTAAAAAAAGATTTTAGTGTTAGTCACTGTAATCAAAGTGCCAGTAATGTGGCATTACATACACTTAGACATGATACCTGGGATCTTTGCCCTAAATTATTCTGCTGCTTTGTCACCACTTTTTCTGCCACTCGTTATGATATCATTTCACAAACGGTAGAATTTTCTTTTCTGAATTTGTACTCAGGATTGATAGCTCTGAAAAGAATTTTGCTTATCTTGAAAATGCTGTCTGAAGCAAATATTTAACCTTTTCACAAGGGGAAGCTTTACAGTTTAATCACCCATAAGTGTAACTTTGGTAAAGTTCAATGACTAAACAATTTTCTCCTTAACTGTTCTAGTAATATATTTAGCTATAGTGTTATCAGGCCTGCAGAAAGCTATAAATCTTAAAACAAAGAGCCAAAAAAAGCTTAGTATATGTAGATGAGTGTATATATATATATATGTGTGTGTGTGGATATATACTTATGCAGATACAAAGATCAACTCAATTTCTCACATGGCCAATATACTTTGGAGCTAGTACCACTGAAATAAGTTATTCTCTGCTTGTTTTTCCATAGTTGGAAAATTTGCGAAGACATTAATAATACATACCTCTGTAATATAATTTTCTGCTTGCCCGACATTTAGCATTAGTTTATATCTGCCAATTAAAAACAGGCTAGCCATTATATTTGGCATCATGTTTAAGAACAGTCATCAAAAACTAAATTTCATAGCTCACGAGTTGCATAAAAATATATATGCAGAGGCACTATGTCAGTGGCGGACTATGAATGGTGGACTTGTGAATATTTTTGTTTTCTACTTTTCCGTAATTTTTTTTTCATTGAGCGATGGGTTATTAAAAAAGAACAAAAAAACCAACTGGGAATGTGCTTTAAAGATTTAAAATGAACTGAACAGTAAGGGCTTTTTCTATAATAGCTTTTCTAAAGTCACTTTTATTACCAAAGATCAGAACACAGTTTAGAGCTCTTTGATCTACCACTTCTCTTAAGTATGTGATTTGGTGGAGACAGAAATGATTATGGCTTTTTCTGCTGGAGTTTTTATTGTGTGATGTAGCATAGCGTTTATGAGCACACTTTGCAGTCGCTTGGATTCTGCCCTATAAACTGGGGTTGCTATACCTGCCTTATGGAGTTGCCGTAAGGACTCAATGAAATAGTGTTTGTATAGCAGTTAGTAAATAGTGAAACTGCTAGTTATTGGCTTAGTTAATAATAATGATGATAATTTATGTCTATAAACACACGGCTTCACATTTTCTTTGCAACCACAGTTTCTAAAGGAAACTATTTCTCTATCAACTGTTTGGTATTTAATACTCTCCATAGAGTTGGAATTCAAGAAGAGAAAGTTTTATAATAAACATATTACTATTTTATAAATGTTGTTATAAAGAAACATACCTACAGTTTTGTTTTTTAAAGTTTTTTTAAGACCTGGAACTGAGTAATTAAACTTCCTTAGAGGGTCCAGACATACCCTAAACCACATTCCTGGAACATACTCTGACGGTGCTTTCCCAAATCTTCCAAGTGCCTTCATGTGTTTTGCCTCATTTGAGCTTCAGAATAACCTTATGAATCAGACAGGTAGATCTTATGTCCATTTTACAGATGAGGAAGCAGCTTTAGAATGTTGGCAACGTGTCTCAAGATCAGCGCTCCCTGAATAATGGCTGATGCTGGAGTGGTGCCTGGTGCAGGCAGCTGCTCAGCCAGTTCTGTTGAATGACTAAGGGTGACTAGTGAGTGATGGATCTTTTATTTGAACACAGATCTCCTAATTCCTAGCTGTACTCCTAGATGTAGAGTGAAAACAGACTGGGATTAAGAGTACTTACTTTTGTGAATGCTTTCTTAAGCCTTTGGCAGTACTTAAAGTAATAATAGCTAAATTTATTCAGTGCTTACTATGTGCCTGACACTTTTCTAAGTGCTTTCTGTGTATTAACTAATTTAATCCTCACAACCACCTTATGAGGGAGGTACTATTTTTCCTTATTTCCCTGATGAAGAAACTGAGACATAAAGAAGTTACAAGCAGTTACACCAGTGTAATGGAGATCACACATTTAGGACTGGCCGAGCCTGCGTGCGTCTACTCAACTACCATGCTGTGGTGCCTGCCTCTCAATTTTTTTTTTAAGCATAAATCTTCATAGTTATATATAGTAACTAATCAACACAAAGAACCCCCAAAATCCTAGTGGTGATTGTTTTTGAAATGTAAAGTAAATCTGTTTAATTTTACTAGCTTTGGGGACGTTTCATTATACATAGTTATCCTTCAGGGTTTGGAACAGTCTGTATAATTGTTTTTCCCAGAAGATTTTATGTACCATTCTTTCTTAAATTCAGATATTATCCAGTTTTTCTTAGCAGATGGATGTATTAAATAATTAAATAGCTTTTCAGTTCTAGTTCCAACAGTGCTGTTTTAATTGGTCTTCAGAAGGTAATCGTAAGACCTTCTCACAGAATTCTTAGCACAGGACTCTCTCAAACCCTTAAAAGCTTATTCATATTTAAGAAAATACCGTTTTAATAACCAAAGTGAGCCCTAGAAACGTAATATTTGGCCAATCTGTTAACACAAAGTCATCTGCCTACTTGATTCGTAAATAGCACTGAAGTATGTAGGCCTCACCCCACCCTGCAAGACTCAGATATTTGCAATTCTATTATAGTAAAGTTTTCACCAGGTCAACCTATCATTCCAGCTTTAGGTACTGTTAAAAGGTATGAAGTAAAATGCTACATACCACTGATTCCGATTCATGATCATCCAAATACAAGAATGCAGATGTTTTTCATTTAAATCGTTTGCTAATTTAAATATTATAATTTAACATTGTTATAAAATTCCACTTCTGAAACCCTTAAAGAAAATGTACATCACCTTGGAAAGGTAATGATAGTGTCATACTTTAGAATTCACTGTTAATCACCAAGGTTTCCTCCTCTTCCGACACCTGTGGCACATGGTTTTTTTTTAATGAATTCACACTAACCATAAGTCATGATTTTGTCCTGAATAATTAACAGTTTGCTTTCTTTCCCCCCATTTCCTTGCAATAGGGTGCTGGAAAGCATGGCGTTAAGAGTTAGAGCCGGGACTAATCTCCTGTATGTGTTACTGTGACCAGCAGACCTTGGCCCTTTCACATATTATTAGACTGCAGGTCAGCCTGGCTGCTTCGGGCCGAGGCTGCCGGTCTGACCACAGCCTGGGAAAAGCAGAACAGGAGGCAGCGTGGTCAGCTTCTCTGACTGCATCCCCTCCATTCCTTAGTGTGCTGATTTGGTTTAGTTTTTTCCAAAGGTTGGAGTTGGAAAATGCAAACCCTAGATACTTGTGGAATGTTTGTCCGGCCACAGTTATTCCTTGTTTGGTGTGTCCCTCTGCCTCACTGGCTTGTCGCTCTCAAGTGGACCGAAGGACATTTTGTTCTGTTGAAAAAGCCCCACGACCAAAAGGAAAGAATCGCAAGTATTTCCAAATCTACTTCCCGGCCCGTACCAACAACCATATACTAAGAAGCACTAAACAAGCACAGTGGAGCGCCTAACAGCCATATACTCAAAAGTATTTTTGTAACATGTCAGGGCACGGTATGAATTCCTTCCTCTTTAAGCAGCAACTTGCAGACCTGGTGTTTTTCAGTAATACAGAATTAAGCAAGAGTGTCAGATTTTTTTATGAGTTAGATGGACGAGCAGAATTTATTACCTCTTTTAATATACTTGGTTACATATTTACATTTGCAATAAAATGAAAAGAGACCTCATAATACTGAGGGGAAAAATATCAGCCCTCAGATTTGAATAGAACCAGTTTAAATAGTATTTTTTATTCTTTATCTAGTGTGCTATGCTCATGAAAAGTTTGTGTTAAGGTATATAGGGCAAACCAGTTGATAAATTATGGTAACGAAGGGTAAAAATAGACACGTTCCTTTCTGAAAATGAAGAAGGGCTCAGCCTTGGAGCTATCTTCCATTTTTAGATGTTGTAGTCATTATTCCTTTTTTTTTTTTTTTTTTTTTTTGCGGTACGGGGGCCTCTCACTGTTGTGGCCTCTCCCGCTGCGGAGCACAGGCTCCGGACGCGCAGGCTCAGCGGCCATGGCTCACGGGCCCAGCCGCTCCGCGGCACGTGGGATCTTCCCGGACCGTGGCACGGACCCGCGTCCCCGGCATCGGCAGGCAGACTCTCAACCACTGCGCCACCAGGGAAGCCCTGTAGTCGTTATTCTTAATCCCACCGGAAATATATTCATTCTGTGAGCATGTGCAGGATGGCTGTTCATTACACTGTTCAAACACTAACAAGTGTGTGTTTGTATGGAGTTCGAGTGTTTTCCCCGAGTGCCTTGATGTTCATCATCCAAGTTTACCTGTAAAAACACACGACCACTTCCTCTCCACACCTCAGGCTTCCCGCTTTTGGAAAACAATAGTATAGTAGTTTCTATAGAAGTTTCAGTGAGGAACTCTATGGTTCCAGAAAAACAGATACGGTAGATTGGTTTTTTTTTTTTTTTTTTTTTTTTGCGGTACGTGGGCCTCTCAACCGCTGTGGCCTCTCCCGCTGCGGCGCACAGGCTCCGCACGCACAGCGCTCAGCGGCCACGGCTCACGGGCCCAACCACTCCGCGGCATGCGGGATCCCCCCAGACCGGGCCACGAACCCGCGCCCTCTGCACCGGCAGGCGGACCCTCAACCACTGCGCCACCAGGGAAGCCCCCGGTAGGGTGGTTTTGCTGTGGTAAATGTTTCTTCTAAAATTCCTAATACGTCAGTTTCCAAAGGAAGAGAGCAGTACCCGACATGACTTTAGAAGTAATTTCTCGCTACGTGGAGGCACATGTTTCTAATTACGTTATACATAGGTTAATAGTTTTTAAAAGTTTGAAATGCTCACTGTTAGGGTACATCGAGAGCCACTTTAGAAGTGTTTTAATTGCTGTCATTACGTCATGTGTGGATAATGGGCAAATCAAAGTTTGCTTGTGATACATGTATATCACACACATACACATATACACACAATCACTCAAACTGTAAAATTTGTCAGATTTTAAAAACTCAGACTCTTGCCTTCTTCTGTGTGTATAAACTTGTGATTTTATGTTTGAGAATAGAGTTGGTCTGCTGTGCTAACTTCATCTCTGTCATTCCAAGAGTTTATCTATTTCTTCAAAAATAATGAAAGCAATGAAAATCCAATTTACAGGGTCATATATTGATATTTCTAGACATGGTCAAGTTCTAAAAGAATTTACTTGGTCTGCATTTTTAAGCATTTCATGTAGATAGAGTAATATATTTTTATACGACACTGCTTCTACATTTATTTCAAGTCTATTTTCAGTGACTTTTTCAAGTGCATGTGTTAACAGAAGATGGTTAGAATGAGTACACGGTGGCCTTCGTTACCAACTCAAAAGAAGTGTATAATATGTGTGATTATAGAAAACAAGAATCTGTTTATACTGTACACTGAAACCTAATGCCGCTTTTCTAAAGCTTTGTATGTTATTTTCAGGAAATAGATTAAATATTTTCCCTCTAAAGCCATGTTTCTCTCTTTTGTGCTGTTTTAAGTATATCATGAGATAATTTTACTGCTTAGAATCCTATAAGTCATGATACTCTTTCTATAGCATTTTAAAGAACTGAAAATATTTTAGGAATACATATAGATAAAATTCTGTCAAAAAGGAGAAACAAGGAAATGATAACTACCAGATTAAGACTGGTAGTTAGTTTGGGTGCGAGGCAGGGAGATGAGGGTGACCATTAGATGTGAGTTGTATCAACAGCCTAGCTTGTGTGTTAAGTGACTCAGGAGTTTTTACTGAGAGTGATAAAACCAAGGGTTATGGATAATACAATTTTGTGCACCTGCATTCCGTTAAAAAACAAAAGGCAATGAGGCTGGCACAAACTTGCTGAGCTGGGTGGGGGTCAGGAGGATGGGGACAACGTCAGAGGGTAGAGGCAGCAGCCACATTTTGAGCGATTTGCATTCTGAGTTTTCAAAGTTCAGCTAGAAGCCATTAAGGAATGTTAAACAGGGAGTCATGTGATCTAGTTTTATGTTTTTGAAGATCACTGTGGCTGCTATGTGAAAAATTGATCATGAGGATTGGGACCAGGAGAGAGGAAGCAGTTAAGAAGCTATTAGCCCAAGCAACAAAGAGTGGATTATGAATGGGGTTAGTATGGGAGAAGTGGATAGAACTTGACACACTGTAGAGGTAAGCCCAATAGGATTTGCTGATAGATCTGACTTTTTGCCCATGAAATTGGCAAAATTTAAGAAGTCTTGGTGAGGGCACATGGAAATGTGCACTTTTGTAACGGTTTAAAGGAATATAAATTATACATCTTTTTCAAGGGCTGTTTGGCAATATCTATCAAAATTTTAAATGCATAAATGTCTTGACTCAGTAGTTGTACTTAACAGAAATCGATTCGTTCAAGTACTTGCATATGTGCACAAAAGTGTGTTGGCAATTTTAATAGTGAAAAACTGGAAACAACCTAAATGTCCATCAACAGAATTAATGTAAATATCCTATTTTATTTTTTTAACTATATAATCAAAAAAGAAAAAAAAATGTTGGTAAGGATGTGGAGAAAAGGGAACCCTTGTGCACTGTTAGTGGGAATGCATTAAAATTGGTGCAGCCATTATGTAAAACAGTATGGAGGTTGCTAAAAAAATTAAAAATAGACCTACCATATGACCTAGTAATTCCACTTCTCGGTATTTATCTGAAGAAAATGAAAACACTAACTTGATAAGATATATACACCCCCATGTTCATTGCAGCAGCATTTACAAGAGCCAAGATATGGAAAAAAACCTGTGTCCATTTATGGATGAATAGATAAAGAAAATGTGATATATGTGCGTGTATATACGTGTGTGTATATACACACACGTATATACACAAAATGAGATATTATTCAGCCATAAAAAAAGGAAATCTTGCCGTTTGCATCAACATGGATGGACCTTGAGGACATTATGATAAGCAAAATAAGTCAGACAGACAAATACCGTATTATCTCACTTTCATGTGCATCTAAGAACAAACAAAAACCCAAACAAACAAACCAAAAAACTGAGCTCATAGATACAGAGAACAGACTGGTGGCTGGGAGGTGAGGGATAGGTGAAATGGGTGAAGGGGGTCAAAAGGTACCAACTTCTAGTTAAAAAAAAAAAAACTAGCTCTATACAGGTGCATATTTGTTTACACGCACACACACACAAATGACAGACAATCTTTGTACAGTAATGCAAGATTATAAAAATGACCATGCAGGGACTTCCCTGGTGGCACAGCAGATAAGACTGTGTTCCCAATGCAGGGGGCCCGGGTTCGATCCCCAGTCAGGGAACTAGATCCCACATGCATGCCACAACTAAGAGTTCGCATACCACAACTAAGGAGACCGTGTGCCACAACTAAGACCCCACACAACCAAATAAATAATTTTTTAAAAAAAGACCACACATGTAAGCTGAAACTGCAAAGCAATCTTAATAATTAATGGGAGAAAGTATTATTTTCCATGACCTTTAAAAATATTAAAATATTAAAAACTCTGTTATAAACGTATAGGAAATTTTTTTAAAATAAAGCTAATATTTAGCACACTGTAATTTAAAACATTACAAATATTGAGAGTTAAAGTTTTCATTTCTTTGTTAAGAAAACTTATCAAGAGTATTTGAACATTGTTTGCTTTCTTCCCATCATAAATTTATGAGATAGAGCAAGTACCTTTTATCTGCCCTGGCAAATTGTCACACTCCTTTCTAAGTCTAGATGAGCTACCAGCATTTTAATCTTTGTGCTTTCAGTACTGTGCTATATTCTCCAAGAGTTCCTTTAATGTGAAGTGTTGTGTTTTTTTTTGGCCAGTGTCACTTCCTCTGAGACATCGTCATTCTTTTCATCACAGCCACTTTCCTCATTTATGTTAATAAGTTCACTCAGTTTCTCTGGTTGTGTACCTAGAGTCCATCAAACATTCCCATGGGCAGCTATTTCCTCTGTAACTATTTACGTTCCATTCAAATTTCACTTCCAGTGTTTTCACTTTTCATTTCTTTGCAGTACCTTTTGTCTTTTAGGCCAATTCCCTCTTTCGATTTTCCACTTTTGTAAAATGTCACATAGCTCTATCACTAGAAAATAATAAGGCAACACAACTGCATGATTTGCTATCTGCGCATGAACTAAATAACATGAACAGTGACTAGTCGCTAACAGACTTTGAAAGTGACATTATTAGTCATGGTCATGGGACACATCTGGTATTACATAGTGATTTGTGGACTGAAGAGCTGGCAGTGAGGTTTGTACATAGGTAATTACAGTTAATATACTGTGATAACTGAAACTGGAGTTGTGTTGTTGGGGAACTGGTGTTAAACTATACTCACTGAAACTGTGCACATCAGAATTGTTCAAAGCAAGGGCTGCCTGCATGTACAGAGAGAAACAAGAAATAGCTAATTGGAAGGACACAACAAATTCGTAATAACTATATAGGGTTAAATACAGAGGATAGGGAAA
>NW_006797481.1:7335188-7338596 GCF_000442215.2 Lipotes vexillifer | reverse complement strand
GGAAAGACTAGTGTTTATTGACCTGATATATTTTTGCATTGTTTGAACTTTTGCAAGTTAATATTTCTAACTTTTTAGAGCAAATTAAAGTGGGGAAAAGATTACTTCTGCTTCCCACAATTGCTCTGCTAGCTTTGTGGGTGGCCTGGTAAGGGTAACCAGAGGGTAATGAGAAGTAATATGAGAATGAAAATGTTTGTTTGGGGGTAGGAGTGAGGAAAGCCTGTGATGGTTATCTTAGAATATGCAAAGAGAATTCATGTAAAATGAGAGTGAATTTGTCACACAGCATAGTGTCATGTCTAAAACACCAATTTTGTTCCAGCTGACCTGACACTGTCACTTAATAACAGAATGGCCTTGAGCAAGTTACTTCACCTCCGACATTGTTTCTTCATCTGTCAAACTGGATATTAATACCTCACAGAATTATTTGTTGATAATATTAGAAAAGCACTTAGCCCAGTGACTAACAACTGGTCCATGCTCCAAACGTTGAGTCATTCATGCCACGGAGAGCACTGAGTTCTCTGCCCATGGATGTCTTCAAATAGAGGCTATAAGATAGTTGGATCAAGTATTTATCACAGTGGGTGGGAAATGAAACCAGATGACCTCAAGTTCTGAATCATTCTAAGATTCTGTGATTTGGAATATATATGGAAAAATCTGTTTGTTTAGTTTTACTTCAAAATAATTTGTTATTTATGCCTTAGGACTTTATAACATTTTTTAGAATGAAACACACACTATAAACCAATTCAAATATCAATACGTTTATAAAGATACACAGGTTTTTTAATAGGACCCAGAAAATGATTTAAAACACTTTTAGGTAAGCAAATGTAACTTTGTTATTATAATTTTGTGCAAATCCAATCTCTACCTCATGCAATTGCGGTTTTGAACTCCTAACGCAGTAAGAAACTTCTTACTAAGAAAAGGATCTTGAGTTAAAAAAAAACTGGATATTCATCCCCTTTTTTGCTTTATGAATATGCAACAATAAATATTTTAAATATCCTTTATGTGTATAAAACCTTACTTAGGATTTTTTTTTTTTTTTTTGCGGTACGTGGGCCTCTCACTGCTGCGGCCTCTCCCATTGCGGAGCACAGGCTCCGGACGGGCAGGCCCAGCGGCCATGGCTCACGGGCCCAGCCGCTCCGCAGCATGTGGGATCTTCCCGGACCGGGGCACGAACCCGTGTCCCCTGCATCGGCAGGCAGACTCTCAACCACTGCGCCACCAGGGAAGCCCAAGGATATTTTTAAACTCCATTAAAATGAAGGTTTACAGAAAATCATGGGCTATCCAATATACAGTAATTGTGCTATTTTACAGATTTGTGACCTTGATCTTCAAAGCTTTCCAAAGAATATATTGCTCTTTATTATGTGATTTTTTTCATGACACGTGGAATACATCGACATTGGTGATATTTTGTGCTCAGTCCTTATCTTGTCAACTGTCTAGGAGCAGATATAATCAAGGAACTTGGATAACTGAAATGACAGGCAAATGTATTTCCAAACTCCTGCAGTCTGAAGTTTGCCTTTCAGTACGTGAAACAACACTTTGTCAGCATCCACGGATGTGTCAGTGCAGCTAGTTATTTTCCAAGGGGGGATAACCCCTCAAAATAAATAAACAGGATCTCTTCAAATCAGCTTTTAAATCACTAGGTTTTAGTGAAACTAAGATGAGAATTTTTTTCACATTAGTGAGTACTGTACTTTTGCTGTTCATCAATGCACTTTAAGTTGACTTTTAGCTCAGATAGAATTTAGCTTTTTAGCTTAAAGACATCTCTATAAACTTTAAACCACTTTTATGCCTTAGGACTCTATGATACTCAATATATATTAATATATATATTGATCACTATCTAAATCTATATATCTATATGTATATAATCATGACATACATATATAATTTAGTATGTATAATTTGTGTATGTATTTCACCAGCTGTAGTTACTAGTTTTCCCTTTTTGACCCCAAAGTCAAATTCTAGTATCTTAGAGCACAACTTTAATAAGTAGTAATTTTAACCAAACTTTGCCAATTACCATTTAAATATATGTTCCGTATATTTTCTGTTGCTAAGAGAAGCTGTCAGATAGTATCACTATATCTGCTACTTCTATCTCTTATTGAAGAAATTACTGAACTGCCACTGGAAGAGTGGGAGGATCCCAAAGAAAGGCCAAGTTCTATAATCTTGCCAGCATATGAGAGCATGCATTTCCCCTAATATTTTTGAGATTTTAATTTGCAAAGAGGCATCTCATTAAATAATATCTATCTTTTTAAATTGAAATTGTTCTATATTTGGCATTTCATTTGAAATGACACCATAACCAAGTCCCTTGCTAGAGTAAGCAAGATAAGGAGGATAGGGCTTGCCTGGTGGCGCAGTGGTTGAGAGTCCGCCTGCCGATGCAGGGGACGCGGTTTCGTGCCGCGGAGCGGCTGGGCCCGTGAGCCATGGCCACTGAGCCTGCGCGTCCGGAGCCTGTGCTCCGCAACGGGAGAGGCCACAGCAGTGAGAGGCCCGCGTATCGCAAAAACAAACAAAAAACAAACAAACAAAAAGATAGGAGGATAAATATTTGAAGTAGGGTTTATCTCCTCATCCTGGAAAGGGAAAAACAATAGCTTAGCCATGTTCAGGAAGCTGACATGCCCTAAGAATCCAAGCATTGCCAGGGATCTAACGAGGCTGTTTACCCTGTGCCCCAGTCTGGGGAGCAACAAGCCCAACTCAGCCTTTTGCGGAAAGTCAAGTAGGAAAGACAGCTGCTTTTATTTGTTTAGCTTTCTGGAGGAAGAACAAAATAATCATCCGCGTGGCCCAGAACCTCATTCGGTTTAATTGCACTTTGCTATTAAAAACTTTAAAATATTCGTGGGTGTTTCACTCTGGCTCAGTGTTGTAGGTAAAAGGTACAACACTGATGTTATTTTAATCATTTATGTTAATAAAGTACCTCTGTCAAATTCTACCATAATGAATGTGGTGATGGGGCAGCTGCATTTTAGTCACTCAGGAGATCAACCATCTAAAGTTAAGGATCCAGTCTGTTTTAAAATGCTATTCTGCAACCTTTATGGGCAATATGTTCTATTATATAACAACCCTGCAAAGAGATTATGTGTGTCTAACCTATGTTTCTTGCTCTGCATTATAAGCATTCCACTTTGTACTAAGCTCTTCATAACCTTAACCATCTCTTTTCAAAGTTAATCATATCGTATTTTAACATTTTTTTCAATTCAATATTAATTCCCCACATATATGCCTCCTATGTTGTCTTTCTCTTTTTTTTTTTTTTTTTTTTTTTTTTTTTTTTGCGGTATGCGGGCCTCTCACTGCTGTGGCCTCTCCGTTGCGGAGCACAGGCTC
>NW_006797481.1:7334609-7335133 GCF_000442215.2 Lipotes vexillifer | reverse complement strand
CGAACCCGTGTCCCCTGCACTGGCAGGCGGACTCTCAACCACTGCGCCACCAGGGAAGCCCTGTTGTCTTTCTTAGTCTCCTGTTTTTCACCAGCCCTCCCTGAACTGTCCACAGCCACCTAAAGTTATAAAGCCAAAACTTAAAGTGCATTCTGTGGAAAGGCAAACTAATGCTGGAGATTAGGCATACTTCTGGAATGTCACATGAGGAGTTCTGAGGCCCCTCTCTCCAGTGAATCATAACTGGTGAAAACTATCTATAAATAACTATCTCTGTAAATTGTCCCAATTGCATACAGCAAAGGAAGAAACATTTATTCAAGAAACTCTACTAAAACCTCGAGAATCCATGGCACTAGAGCCATGACCCATTCCCTTGCTCCCTTTGCCCCAGATCAGTATAACAGAAGCCCCACTCTGGGTGGGTGTGGCCTCTCTCCAGTTCCCAGGTAAGGGCTGCAGTAGCTCCCCAGGAGGGCAGGCTGCCTGCATTCTTATCCCCCCCCCCCGCCCGCCCGCCCCCC
>NW_006797481.1:7328285-7334527 GCF_000442215.2 Lipotes vexillifer | reverse complement strand
CCCCCCCGCCCACCTCCCTCTTATCCCTGCCTCTCTGCTAAATTCCAGGTGAGTGCAGCCAAGAGTCATGGGCTGCCTTCCTTCACCTAGCCTCACTCATACAGTAAAGGCTCTACCCCAGACACAGCAAGCCAAGAACACTGGGGCCCTGAACACCTCACCCCACCTCCCTCATTCGACAGAGGTTCCACAGCATAAGACGCAAGCCAAGAAGATGAGAGGCTACCACCCCCACTCAGTGCCACGCTCACAAAGCATGAGCGTTGCTCCAAAAACGTAGGGCACTATCCCCACTACCATCTCCAGAACAGTGATACAAAGAAGCAGAAATGAAAGAGGGGACATTACTACTGAACTTACAGAAATAAAAAGGATTATGAATGAATAAAATGAATATTTTAACAGATAAAATGGACACATTTCTGTAAAGACAAAAATGACTGAAACTGACTCAAGAAGAAATCAAAAGTCTTAAAAGACTTATAAAAATAAATAGATTGAATTATTAATTGCAAAACTTCCCACAAAAAAATCCCAGCAATAGATGGCTTCACTGGTAAATTCTACCAAATGTTCAAAGAGGAATTCTCACCAATTCTTCACAAAACTCTTCCAAAAAATAGCAGAATACTTCCCAATTCATCCTATCAGCCCGCTACCAAAAACAAGACAAAGACATCACAAGAAAACTATAAACCAATCTCTCTTATGAATATAGAAGTAAAAATCCTCAATAAAAAATACCAACAAACTCAATCTAGCAACATATAAAAAGAATAACACACCATGACTGTTGTATAATAAATATGACGTTTATCTGGTCTTTGCCCAAGGTTCCTGGCATGGAGCTTCTAAAATGCTTATAATTTCCTGAGTGATGGAGTATCTTTGTTATTTATGAGCCCCTTGGATTACAACTAAATTTATGCCAATGAGTTGACTCACAGTGAGCCCCTAGGTATCAATAGCTTCAGGATGGGGGCTGATCATGCTGGAAAGATCAACCATGTGATTAGAGGGATGGAACCTTGAGTCACATGATATCAGCCTGACCTCCTGACTTCCAGGGAGGAGAGGGAAGGAAAGAGCTGGAGGCACAGTTCAATCACATGTCCAAGGTTCAATAAATTATGCCTATAGTTCAAATGATAACCTAATAAAAACTCTGGGCATGAATGGTAGAGCTCCTGGTTGGTGAACACATCATTGAGCCAGAAGGGTGACATACACTGATTTCCCTGGGAAAAGGCATTGAAGCTCTGTGTTTGGGGTCCTCCCAGACCTCACACTACATGTGTCTTCATTTGCATGTAACTATAGTGTTGTCCTGAGTTCTGTGGCTTGATACTGAATCCCACCAGACTTGTAGTCAGTTGATCTAACGTAAGATCAGTCTTGTTGTAGACCATGTCCTTCAACTAGTGGGTTCTATAGTAACTCCATCTGGTTGACAGTTTTTATCTTTGAGCACTTTAAATGCTATTCCCCAACCTCTGGCCTCCATTGTTTCTGCTGAGAAGTCAGTGCTTGATCTTACGGAGATGCCCTTGTGACAAGGTTTTTTTTCTTGCTTTCAAGATTTTTCTCTTGTCTTTGACTGTCACCATTTTTTACCATGATATGTTTATTTGTGAATCTCTATGTATTTATCCTACTTGGAATTCATTGAATTTCCTGGATGTGTAGGTTATTTTTCAATAAATTTGGAAAATTTATTTGTTTTTTTTTCTGCTCCTTTCTCTCTCTCCTCTCCTTCCAATACTTCTATTGTGTGTATACAGACATGCTTGATGGTTTCCCCTATTTCTCTGAGGCTGCATTCATCTTTCTTCATTCTTTTTGCTCTCTATTCTTCAGCTGGCATATTTTCTATTTATGTATCTTCAGGTTCACTAATTTTTCTTCTGCTAGTTCAAATCTACATTTGAGCTTCTTTAGTGAATTTTTAATAGACTTTATTTTTTAGAGCAGTTTTAAGTTCACAGCAAAATTGAGCAGGAAATACAGAGTTCCCATATGTACCCTGACCCAACACAGGAACAGCCTCCCCACTATCAACATCCTGCACCAGAGGGGTACATTTGTTACAACTGATAAACCTACTCTGACACATCATTATCACCCAAAGTCCATAACATACATCAAGGTTCGCTCTTGGTGTTGTACATTCTATGGTTGGCAAATGTATAATGATACGTATCTACCATCACAGTATCATACCAAATAGTTTCCTATCCTAAAAATCCTCTGTGCTCTTACTGTTAATCCTTCCCTCCCACCTAACCCTGGGCAACTGGTGACCTTTTCACTGTCACTATGGTTTTCCCTTTTCCAGAATGTCACATGGTTGGAATCATGCAATATGTAGCCTTTTCAGATTGATTTATTTCATTTAATAGTATGCATTTAATATTCCTCCATGTATTTTCATGGCTTGATACCTCATTTATTTTAGAGCCAAATAATATTCCATTGTTTGGATGTATCACAACTTATTTACTCATTCACCTACTGAAGGATATCTTGGTTGCTTCCAAGTTTTGGCAATTCTGAATAAATTTGCTCTAAACATCTGTGTGCAAGTCTTTGTGTAGACATAAGGTTTCAACTCATTTGGGTAAATACCAAGGCGTGCAATTGCTGGACCTGTATGGTAACAGTATGTTTAGTTTTGTAAGAAAACTGCCAAACTGTCCTCCAACGTGGCTGTACCGTTTTTGTATTCCCACCGGTAATGAACGAGAGTTCCTGTTGCTCCACATCTTTATCAGATTTTGGTCTTGTTGGTGTTCTAGTTTTTGGCCATTCTAATAGGTGTGTAGTAATATTTCATTGTTGTTTTAATTTGCATTTCCCTGATTACATGTAACGATAAGCGTCTTATTTGCCATCTGCATCTTTTCTTTGGAGACGTGTCTATTCAGGTCTTTTGCCCTTTTTAAATCAGTTTGCTCATTTTCTTATTATTGACTTTTTAGTCCTTTATCAGATAAGTCTTTTACAAATATTTTCTCCCAATCTGTCACTTGTCTTCTCATTCTCTTGATCTAGTGATTTTTTTATTCCAATTATTATATTTTTAAACTCAAGAACTTCCATTTGCTTCTTTTATAATTTTTATCTCTTCATTGCCATTCTCTATTTAATGCAACATACCTTCCTTTACTTCTTTAATCATGCTTTCCTTTCGTTCTGTGAACATATTTATTATAGCTATTTTGAAATCTTTTTCTGTTAAATCCAACATCTGGTGCTCTCACAGGCAGTTACTGTTGGCTGTTTTGTTTTGTTTTTTCCTGGTGTATGGGTCATACTTTCCTGTTTCATTGCATACCTCATAATTTTTTTTGTTGGAAACTGGACATATTAAATGACATATTATAGCAGCTCTGGATACTGACATCCACTTCTTATTGTTTTGCTTGTTTAATTTTAGTAACTGGCTGGAGTATTTTACTGTAGTCTCTCCACCCCTTCCCCAACCCAATACATACACACATTGATAAGACTCTGATTTTTCTCCTTAGGAAGGTGCAGCTCTGGGTGTGCCTGCAGTAACCCTGGAGTGACTGCGGTATCAGAGGGCTTTTCTCCCCCTCGCTCACTGACCACACCCAGCTGTTAAACTCTACTAATTTCCAGCAGATTGCTCTATTGTTTTCAACAGTGTACTCAACTGCTCTACAAATGAGTCCAATCAAATTGTGGCTCCTTTAAAGGAACAGTCTCTGAGGTCAGCATTTGTTATTTGTTCTGACCTCACAGAGGGCTCCTCCTCAGCTGTTTTATTTCTCCGTTCTCTCCTCCAAACTGGCCACCCCACGGTCTAAGCCAAATCTTTTTAACCTAGGCTGTCCTTTAAATCCATGAATCACCTCTGTATTGCCTTTAACCACAACCTCCACTGTTCTTCAGAGTGTGCCTTTATATTTGCGCTTTTTCACTCTGTTATAAATAAAATCAGTTCCTTTGGAAAGAGATTAGGAGCTAACTGTTTTACAGCCTGCTCTCCCTCTCCCCCGGGGCAAAATCTCTGAGCCAGGGCTCTGGAACTGGGAATGACACAACAGCTTCTCCCTGAGTGACATTCCTGTTTTGGGGTTAAGTGCTCAGTGCAAGTTGGGGTGGCCGCAGCCTGAGGTCCTCTTGGCCTCCCTCTACCAATGCCTTATGAGCCAGGCAAGGGCAATAGGGGTCCCAGTGCTTCTGGTGCACTTTACCCAAGGTAGAGCCTTCATTCCATGAGCGAGGGCTGGACAGAAGCAGGGAGCACCCACCTCCCGACCACACTTGCCTGGGACTAAGCCTCAGAAGCAGGAAGCTGGGAGCTGGAAACACTCAAGTCCTGCTTTTTGCAGGAAGGAAGGCCCCCCCCCCATTTTGGAGCTGGGGGGTTAGGCAGCCTTGTGCTCTTGGCTACAGCAGTCTGGAGTGGAGTCCTCACCTCACTGAGCTGGAGAGATGAGGGAGGCAGTCTTGTTTCAAATACCACAGACTCAGCTCTTCACCACATTCTCGTAGATTTTTCTTGAATAGACGCTTCTTCATTTACTGTTTGTCCTTAGGACAATTTCCAGAGGTTTTAATGGTTCCTTTCTTATCATTTTAACCAGTTTCACCGGGAGTGAGTCAGCCAAGCTCTGCACACTGTCATTCCACAAGGGACCTCCTCTCCCCCATCCTCTTGGGTTGTACTCCAGGCAAGGACCATCATTCCCTGCCTTGTGCTCATGAGATTGTTTTTTCTTTTATGACTGGCAACTGTAGCCATCTCCAAAGTCATCATAAATCTTTTAAAGTTGTCAACGAAAGAAGGCCTTTATCCAAGAGCCAATGAAAATGTTCAGCAGCACTTGTAGAAACTCCAAACAGTCTTCTAAAGCCAAAAACTCATGCGGCACTCAGTGGTTCAACGTGCGTGCGTGCGTGTGTGTGTGTGTGTGTGTGTGTGTCTTGAAGATAAGAATATTACTTACTCTCTTAGTCTGTTCAGTCTGCTTATAACAAAATATCATATACTGGGTAGCCTGTAAACAATATAAATTTCCCAGAGTTCTGGAAGCTGGAAGTCCAAGATCAGGGTGACAACATAGTTGGGTTCCAGTGAAAGCCCTCTCCTGGGTTGCAGACTGTCAATCTCTCATGTGTCCTCACATGGTGGAAGGGAGGAGCTAGCTCTCTGGGGCATTTTTTTTTTTTTTTTTTTTTTTAAAGTATAGGACAAATGACTCAGCTTCTTTAACAGGTAAAGTATTTTTAAAAAGGGTAACCTATAGATTAGAAGGGACTTTGGGACCCACAAAAGAAATGGGAGGAGGGTGGGGGTGAAATGATTGGCCTCATATGGAAGGTGAGTGACAGAAACCAAGGGGTACATCATACTGTTCTCTCCACATTTGCATATGTTTGAAACGGACCGGGGCACGACCCCGTGTCCCCTGCATCGGCAGGCGGACTCTCAACCACTGCGCCACCAGGGAAGCCCTCTGGGGCCTTTTTTATAAGAGCTTCAGCAGGGCTCCACCATCATGACCTAAGCACCTCTCAAAGGCCACACCTCCTAATGCCATTGCCTTGGCGGTTAGGATTTCAACATATGAACTGGTGGGGGCGGTGAGAAGGACACAAGCCTTCAGACCACATACCTACATCTCTAGTTTTATTATTTTTACTGGATACAAAGGGCAAATTCTTAAACTGATCTTCCCCAAGGTATGTTCTAGGAAATGCAAGTCTGAAAAGCTTATATGAAAAAAGATTCTGTGCTTAATAATTTTCATGTTACATGAAAATAATTCCACAGGAAGTTTGACCTCCCATCTTACTAGATCTCAGGAGTAAGACTCAAAGGATAGATTTTATTGGAGAACAATTAACAATACATCCATTACACTAAAACCAGACAGGAACAAGAAATGTGATTGCCATTATACGGATGGAAACGCAGAGCCAGTGAAATGGTAACGGTCAGAATGTAACCTTATTTGGAAGTATTTGATGATGTGCTTAGTTAAGATGAGGTCATAATGTATTAGGGTGGTCCTAATCCAGTGACCGGTGTCCTCATAAAAAGAGGGAAATTTGGACACAGACACATGAGAGAGAAGCCCATGTGAAGACACAGAGATCCAGAGACACACAGAGATCAGGCTACATAAAGGCAGAGGCAGAGGCAGAGACTGGAATGATGCATCTACAATCTTAAGAGCGACAAGGGTTGCCAGAAGCCCTCAGAAGCTAGG